>NC_139347.1:32331448-32586448 GCF_055883805.1 Amblyomma maculatum | reverse complement strand
TGTGATTAGCGTAGAGCATGTACGTTAACTGCAGTTATTGGAACTACCGATCCCGTATGCGCAGGTTTTGTAGCCCAATACAAGCTTAAGTTTACCTTGCGAAGCTTGGAATGATCTAACTCGTCAAATACAGCGGGAAACACGACTGAACCCCTTAAACCGCATAATGCTTAGGTGATAGGGGAAGTCAACGTCTTCCGAAAGCCAACGTCAATTTCGTGCCCTTATTTGTTTTTGCGGCATTGGTTACATGTTCAAATTTTCAATCGTAAATGCATTTGGCCCACAACATTTCTGCTGCATTATTCCAACTTATAAAAAGACCACCCAGGGCGAAAAGACGTCGATAAAACATTTGTGAGAGCGGCTAGTCTCTTTGTGGTCAAATACTTAGAAACGTTGCAAAAAAGGAACTGTGGTTGATAGTAGGAATGCTAATGTTTTCATTTTATTTAAGAAATGAATTCTCGCACAGCAAAGAACGTCTCTTCATTTCGGCTCTGTCGAAATGCAGCCGGCAGCTGTCGTGATCAATATTTAATAATAATAATAATAATAATAATAATAATAATAATAATAATAATAATAATAATAATAATAATAATAATAATAATAATAATAATAATAATAATAATAATAATATATGGTTCACAGGAAGGGAAAGGCGCAGTAGTCACATTTGTTTCTGTGGACCCCTGAACCGCACCATAAGGGAAGGGAGGGAGGTGGGAGTGAAAGTGGAAAGGGAGAAAGAGGGGCCGTAGTGGAAGGCTTCGGAGTAATTTCGACTACCTGGGGATATTTAACGTCCGAAGGCTTCCCCTGATGGGGCTGGGACCGGTGGGTCACCGCCGCTTGCGGCGGGGGGCTGTCCTGCCACTGAATTTTTATCTGTTGTGGGCCGTCATTGCACCCGCCACCGCTTCGGTGGTGGTGGACGACGGCTGTTGTTGCGGCGCGCGTCTTTCTCTCCCTCTTCTGTTTTCTTGTCTATTTTCTCTTCTGTCTGCACGAGACAGCGGAGGTGGTTCAGCTACTGAGTCAGTAGCAGGCCCGTGCATTTTCTTTTCTTTTTTCCTACAGTCACAACTACAACGCTGACATCGCACAGCACACGGACGCTGCTTCGTTTCGCCTCCACCGAAACGCCGCCGCCGCGGTCGGGACTACTAGTTAATTTTTGGGGAAAGGAAGGCGCTTTAAACTTTTGAGTGGACACCAAGGAGTGGTGGACACCTACACCAAAGAAGGTCAATGTCATATTTTGTCTTGTAAATTGGTTTATAAGAAAGGAAAGGTGCAGTGTCTGTCATGGTCACTTGAAGGTCGAATTTAGTGCCATTTGAGGACCGGCTCTACCTAGCGTAGTGAAGCTTTCGGCTAAAAATAATAAAAAAAAGGAATTTTACGTGCCGCTGTGGTAATTCCGAATAAATACAAAAATAACATCTTTTAGGTACATGAACACATTTGAAAAGCTGCACCTCACATGCTAGAAGTAAGCAGATTCCTATACCGTCGTTTTCTTGATCATAAATAAATACAAAGTCGGAAAGAGAAAAGTATGAGGTAGTAGTAATCAGCCGGAATTCAGTTTAATTGATATCATAATTATAAGAAAAGAGCTTTAAGACGTGCTCTGGACCTTTTCAATACTGGATGTGTTCCTAAAAGAGGTATTTTTAACGAGAAATCACCAAAGTGGCCCGTAAGAAAAGGCCTAATTAGAATAGTTATTTTTTATATCTTCTCTTTGAGCTGAAATATTTGAAATTAAGATTCTATTCTGCACTTGCATGCTAACTTTCAACAAGATATTGCGAAAAAAAAAATACAGTTCTCAAGGCTCTTATCCCCCTTAAGTTAGAAATAAGGAAAGGAAGCCGAGGTGGCGCATAATTATTTCCCTTGAAAAAACGAGAAGTATACACATGTTCTCTTTGAAAATAAATAAACAAAGGTGTAGTTGAAAGGTGTGGGCTTAATATCCCGCTGTGAAACATGCATGAAAAATGTCGTATGAAGGGATCCAGATTAGTATAGACCAAACGGGTTTTTTTCTTGACGTACTCTGACGCGACACAGAACACAGGCAGTGGTGTACTTGGCCTTCACCTAAATGCAGAAGCCGGGGCTGCGATCGAACCAAAGGCCTTGGATCAGAAGCCTAATTTCAAGGCAATTTAGCCGTGGCAGGAGGTATATAGTTGTGCTCGAGGTTATATCTATCAAAGTAACGTTTTCGTTCACAGTTTGGCCAAAAGCCAGGTAAACGGCGCGTTGTTCTGAACGCATTAATGGTGAGAGTCCCGCACAATTGAAAACCGGTCGTCGTTGTCTTGTCCAGAAAATCCAGAATGGTCGTGAGGTTCGAGGAATCCCGCGGGACTAAAACCGATTTAAAAACCAGGTTATAAAGTAACTATAGGGTCGCAATATGACTCAACCGTCACTCTGACATGCAGGAATGTAAATTGATTTCGCTAAAATTGAAATTGTTGACCAAGGATGAAATCGAACCTAATTCCCGTGGGTCGTGACTCAGACACGCTACCCCTGGGCTGCCGAGGAAATGTTTTTCGTACATGATATATATTACATGTGGTTAAGTACAAAGCTGGTATTTATACAAACTGACATGCTTGCTAGACTTGGTTAAAGAAAGGCCTTGTGCGTCTTATGAAATATTGAAAGAATAAAAAATATCCGCGTCTGCAAAGTGATAAGCAAAGATCACCTCACGTCTCTGAAGAAACCCGTTAAAGCTATCGCGTCGTGCCTTTAAGATTTACCCTCCGTATCTTTTCCGGTCCGAATATGCTCAAAGGCAATGCAGTGCACCGAGTTGATTGCGGCTACCTTCTTTCAGTTACCATGCACTGCCACCGTACAGCACCGGGGAACTTTTGCATTTCACTGAACTTAAATGTGGCCTGTATGGAAGGGGTTATAAATTACACGACCGCGGATCAGCAGCCTACCGCTGCATAGCCATGCGGCCTGTCCAATGCCAAAAGTAAATTCAATTCAATTCAGTTTATTTCCGTCAAAGCGGCAGCGGCTCGAACAAAAGTGAAAAACACGACTTGACGAGGTTCAAGCCCCTCCGTACAAGGCATACAGCGGTCGTACAATGCAGCATACAGCGGTCGCAAATGTTTAGATAAGCAGTGCATAATCTGCAGGACAACCTTTTATAGAAAAAAAAGTAAATGTGCAAGGACATTGCGTAAACTGAAGCAAACATAATAAAATAAAAAAGCTTCATTTGCATGTTAAAAAATTGCTCAATCAGTGTAATGAACACTATACATATATACAGTAAGGACAAAAAACAAACAAAAAAAAAAGATAAAGAAATAGTCATCATTATACAATTCTTAACGAAGGCACCATCTCTATTATGATGCAAAAAAAGTCTTCAACGTTGACATACTAACATTTTCTACCATGATATTGTGAGTGTGGAGATAATTAAGTAACGATGGAAGTGAAAATTCCAACATATGACGGCTAAAGGGTGTGCGTAAAAAAGGAACTTTCCAAATTTCTGGTGACCGGGATGCAGACCTACCTTCCCTTAAACTTAAATTTGCTTGTTCTGTTGTGCGAACGACATCTTCGTGCAATCAGAACTCGCCGTGTACGTCAGTCGCGTTCACAGTCTGATGCTGATTTCGAACACCTGCGTCAGCTACCCTTCACGCAAAGTAGTCGAGCGCGTAGACGCCCGTAAAGGGGGTCGAGGTCGCGTCGGCCAAGGCCACGGTTGTAAAACGTGCGGCTCTACCGATTGCAGGGCAAAACACACACAAAGGCCACTTTTCCCAGAGCGGGTGCCCCCCCCGTATTGTGAAACGGTGCGGCAGGTTTTTGCCTGAATGATATGTAACAGTGGCAGATGACTGGAAGAACAATCTCATAGTATTTTCTTTGTGACCATTTGTGTTGCAGTGCACCCAGCGCCAACTGAATTCACATTAAATGATGAAGTGCTTGGTATCGTTCACAAACTGCACCACATAGGTGTCTTGTGGCGTAGCCTCAAAGGCGGACTGCGCCGACAGACACATTCTTCAAGGGCAACCGGAAGCTTCTATTTTTTGAGAACGAATCCCATGATTACAAAGGTGGCAGAAAGTGGGTTTGACGTTGGTACATTGCTGTAGAATAATATATTAATTATGGCAGGCTAAGCTCTTTTAACATGCTTCGAAATCTCAACACATCATTTTTGCTTTCATTTTACCGCCAGGACTGATGTCGAATTAGCGACAGCCGCTGAAGGAGAAAGGCAAAATGTTTTACTTTGTTTATTGCGTTTATTTATAAGGACCCAAAACGACTCAGGCTATGAACGATGCCGTTGTGGGAGGTGAAATAAAATATCGAGAAGCTAGTGTTTCTAACGTGTACTGACATAAAACAGCGCCTTGCGTGACATGCAGTCTCGGCGGTCCACTTTGAACCCGGGTTCCCCGTTTAGCAGCGCAGCGTGGTAACCACTGAGCAACCACGGCAGGGCGATACAGGCAAACTTATGAATTGATGAATGGCTTGCAGCTTATCATAATTACAGCCCCTTAATGAAGTGAAAAAATTGAGGAATATAAATAACTTAAATTTCTACTTGGCTACTTCTCTTTTGCTCGCAGTTAAATGACAAGAAAAAAAAAAGAACTCCGGTTGCAGTAAACCATGAGGATGTAAGAATGACATGTCCAGCTGTATCAAGCTTCGCTGGATAGTTGGCCAGCCCGAGTGACATGCAGCTTTGAGCGAGTCTCACTTCGCTGCCTCATTTGAAACTTGTTAAGCAGGAACTATGACGGACTCTGCATAGTGCACTCGTCTATAATGGACTTCATTTCACTGACGTGACGACCGTCTTTCGCGACGGGCATGGAGTTAGAATGAGGGGGTGGATAGGGGGGAGATTCGAAACAGAAATTGATATATTTCAAAATATATTATTACGATTTTTTCTTTGACCTACAAGGAAATGGTAAGTGCGCTACACGGGAAGAGTGGGTTTCTGCTAATAAAGGTGTGATTACTAACGGGTATCCACCCAAGCGCAGCCAAATATCTCCAAAAGAAAGCACATAAAGCTTCCATAGGAACTTCGCAGTTCAAGGAAAATTTCTTGTTAGGAGTTGGAACTCGGGACAGCCGCTTCACCGGGGCTGTAAAGATACCACTTGTGCATAACAGAACCAGCGACAGTCAAAGATATTGGTTATAGGGAGGTTCAGACGGGCTTCTTTATATAAAAAAAAAAAGAAAAATAGAAACGATATGATTTGTTTAGTTCTTATATGTACACAAATTTTAGCGCGCTTTGTTGTTGAACAGTGAATAGCGAACGTAAGTGTTGAACCAAGGCTATTTTTTTTATTGCGTGGAAATATTTCAAGCCCGATTTAACCTGCAGGTCGAATCCCGCATCCTGTTATACACCGTCGCACCAGCATCGATTTCTGACTTTTCCCACACAATAAAATACATGCATCTAGGAAAGGTAATGAGGCAGGAGGTCGATCCTGCGGGGCACATACTCCCCGCACCATAGCGCACTGTTCTCTGAACACAAACTTTCATGAACGTGGTGGCTCTGCGTGGCGATCTGTCATGCGGCTCTTCCACAGGCTAAACAGTCCCTTGAGTGCGAAAAAATCGCATGGAATCTCAGAAGCTTCCATTGTAGGCAAAAATCTTATAGTATATAGGGCGTAATATCGACTCATGCTTTGAACATTATTGACTACGGGAGCAATATTAAATAAAATTCTGTTTTATTTATTTTACTATATTCTAACTTAAATGATAGCGCCAATCAGTTCAAAACGAAACCTAAATGACCTCATATAGTGATGCAAAACTGTTGATGACAAAAAATCTATCTATCAATAATACTATCAAAAGTACTATCGATAGTAATTTTGACAGTATATCGATGACGCTATCGATAATACTATCGATAGTAATTTTAATATTGCTATTATAAAATTGACCGCCCAAACTCATTGCAGCATAATGTTAGTTCCCTGAGTGCGAGGTACGGTTGTATTGGCAACTATGACCGGACTCTCCATTATAACAGTCCACATGACATCGAAAGTTGTACAGAAAAAAAGATTAGCACTAGTGACGTCATTGTGTTAATTTTTTTCCAACACAACTGTATCCTAGGTAGTTTTGCCTGATAAAGCGTAAAGTGTCGCAACTGTATCAGTTGTGCTAGCAACTGCGACCTCGCACCGCTGAGCTCGTTTGCTCCTGAGCAGGTATGGTTGAAGAGATCGGTGCTCTGCGAAATATAGCTTGCTGTTTTCAATACACCTCGCACCGCTGAGCTCGTTTGCTCCTGAGCAGGTATGGTTGAAGAGATCGGTGCTCTGCGAAATATAGCTTGCTGTTTTCAATACAATAGCAGTGGCCGGTTCTGCCAGGTAAGCTTGTACAGAACGTTGAGAGTCAGGACGCAGACAATATATGTAGATTACGGTAGTCTAATAGCTGTTAACTCCTCGAAACTAGTAAGAGCAGTACTGTTCAAAACCGATTCTATAGTTTCTTAGCTGACATTTCAGCCTGTGTTCTCCTGGGGTGTTTCAACCTTACGAGATTCCTCACAAAGTATACTAATCGATACTTTAAATGCAGGTTCGAGTAATTGTCTCGCAAGATGTGGCTGGTGGCAGGTTACTTCGCATGTTACTTCGAAATAAATAAATAAATAAATAAATAAATAAATAAATAAATAAATAAATAAATAAATAAATAAATAAATAAATAAATAAATAAATAAATAAATAAATAAATAAATAAATAAATAAATAAATAAATAAATAAATAAATAAATAAATGTATATATAAGTTACAAGACAATTTTGGTAAAATACAGTGGTGGTGCGCGATGGCAGTTATTTTTTATTTGTTCTTGGAGCCTCAGTCGGAAAGGCATTACGTGCATCGATACATAGTTGGTGCGGGAGAGACCTATCTTTCGCATTCTATTTTGTCTATGTGCAAGAAACGTCAAGGGAAGCATACGAACGTTATTAATCACACTATAGTATCTAGAATATACTATATCCTATATTCTAGGCACAATAGTCACACTGCAGTCGCATTTACGAGCCTGATTACTTAGGTAATCGAGACTAGCAGATTTGTTAGAGCTCACAACAACTTACTTTCATATTATTTTGCTTCTATCGCATATAATAACATTCGCCGCAGATGAACATGCATAAAAGGTAGCCATTAGTGCTCAGAAAAATAAAGAACTGTCAGCTACTTTTTGTTCCGTACACTCAACAAATTAATTCAATATCATTGCAATAGTACATAAGACTTGCGCGCCATATGGCATAATAGAACACAGTCGTGTGATGAGGTACGCCTTCCCAGAAGGAATGAAAGCATCCCTATCAGCATGAAGCGAAATCCTAAAGGGAGAGAATTCGCGGTCCACAAAATAAAACTTAAAAGGGAAGAGACAGGACAAGCGGGTGACGAGCGCGTTTATGAAAGTGGGAACAGGCGCTCAAGAAAACGAATGAATGGCGTCGAACGATCTCGAGTTGACTTGCTGGCAAATGAATTGTTAATAAAATACACGAACTCACTATTGTTAATAATAGGTTATCGCAAAAGCACTATGGATAGTAAAACTCGTTTGTACTATCGACAGTACTATATATTGCATTATCGATAGTACTATCGATAGTTTATCGGTAGTTTTTACAGTATCGATTGTTTTAACGAACTATCGATACTATCGATAGTCATTTTACCGATAGTTTTGCATCACTGTGACCCAGGCCGCCTCGCTCAATATAGCTCCTTCAATAAGTTAACATATACGAGTGTATTATTGCCTTCGGCAAACGCTCATTTCCCGAAACAAAAAATCTAAGGGGTGCACTTAAGTCTGCTTAGGTGCAGTAATGCGAAAGCATTGCGAGTTCTCTCACGCCACCTGGTGGATTCGCCCTACACTGCGCTAGCGGACCTCGGCCGCGCTCACCCGCGTGGCGTGTGTGTATGGCGTATTTACCTATATTAAATAAAGGGAGACACAGATAGATCTTCATGAAGAGGATGATGCTCACTGCACAGCGCGAGAGTGTGTTGCCGTTTTACACGAGTCGTGATCAGCTAGCCATGCTCATAGGAGTTGGCGTTTTTTTTTTCTGCAATGCTTTGCAGTGTATGTATTGTAAGGTCTGTTAACGGAGTTAGACATCTACATTTTCTGTTTCGGTATTTTCGCTTTAATCGATCCACGATTGTTCAAAATAGCGGGATTGTGCCCCAAAAGGCCCCAGCAAAGATCAATTAGTTAATTATGAGAGAAATTACCAATGCCAGCTCCGGTTTCGATCTCTCCGAGCACGAGCTCGCGATGACGTCAAAGATGCGAGAATTAGCGATGATGATGATGATGTGTCTTTCCCCTTTAGAGCACCTCAGAAGCTTTAAGTAGCTGCCAAAATTGGCAAGGCTGGTGAACACGTAAACGCAGAATCTGATGACGCATACGGATAGCATTCTTCGTCTTATTACGATCGCTCGTGCAAGAAAATATCGTCGTCCAGCAGCGCTCCAGCATAGCACAATTGCTACCGAGTCTTTGTTTCACCTGAAGGTGCGGATGTTACTGACATTACCAGGAACTTAGATTTCGACCCGCTCGCCAGCGACTCAAGCGACGAAGCAAAAATCAGCAACAGCCACGAAAGCTTGGTCGGATGGCGTGCAGAAAATGCCAGCTGGTAGGATACGTTGAACAAAGGAACTGATCACCATGAAGATGCTCTTCTCTCAGCCCGGTTTGCCAGCGCTGTGAGCCAAGCTGGCATTCGAAAAAAAAAAAGAAAAGAGAATTATAGCATGGTGCGATCTGCCACCGTGGCCTGCTACCGCTCGGCTCCTGTGCTCACACCTGCTACGTACTGGTTGGTCCCGACGCAGCCCTTACCATAGCGCAGGCCGCACACTGGCGACGACTACAAACTCGCACTGCTCCATACCCCATACTACTACATGCCAGATACCCAGACCAATTTCCCTCCTCATGCAAACTTTGCGGCAAACCAGGAGATTTCCTACACACCCTCCTCACATGCCCCATCTTCCCTCATCCCCCATCACCGACCGTGGCGGAATCTTACTGGGAAACTCTACTGACCAGCACTTCTGCTCAAGACCAGCGCCGGATCATCTCCAGTGCTATGAGAAGGATAGCGCTACAAGGGCTATCCTTCGCTTTGTAAGGGTGCCCTCCTCACAGTGAGGGAGCACCCAAGTGCCATGTAGGGGGCTTCGCCCCCACTATTCATATCATTGACATTAAATGTTTTTACCACCACCGCGGCAGACTTGCATGCCTAATACATTAAACCAGCGAAAGAAACAGAAACACAAGGAAAGAAGTACACAGGACAGCGCTGAAAAAAAAACAAAAAAAAAACAGCGCTGTCTTGTGTACTTCTTTCCTTGTGTTGTTGTGTCTTTCACTGGTTCAAAAAACTAGAGGGTCTCATATATCTCTTAGGAGAGTGACGAAAGCCTACCCTTCCTCTCCTATCATGTGCCTCTCATTGTTTGCCTTTTATCGACGTTCGTTGCAGGGCTACATATAATTATAATTGGGTTACAGAAAATGAAAAGCGCAGTATCTGTCACACTTTCTCCTACAAGTGTGTTTGGACCGTACGCGATCACTCCTGTCGGGTGGCGTTGCTTGGAGCCCGTTCAAGTGTGGGATTGCAGATGGCAGGAACGCTAGACAAGGAGAACACATCTCGTGGAATCTCGCCGATATGACAGATCTCGCGCACAACTCTCGCGCACGGGATTTCGTTTCATGAGCGTAGAAAAAGGCTTTCGCCGTAATAAGCGCTGACAAATGCGATTTCAAATGCTTCCCAACATGCGCAAGTTTCGGTATTAATAACTTTTGCGCCTGTAAGAGAGGCCGGCATTAGTGTTACAACTTGCTTGAACATGCCCTTTTTAAGCAACTCTACCGAACAGTACTAAATGAGTGCAAGAATGCTTACAAAAACAAAAATAAAAAAACGAACGCGCGTTTATTTCTACATCTGCGATTTCCGTTTGGTTTGCATCAAGGAAGAAATGACCCGAGACTTCAAAAATCGCATCTCCCACCTGTTGCGAACATTTTTTTTTTATGTGCTACATATTTGAAGCATATCCGCTCAGGCATACCAGCTGGCAATGGGGCGTTGATGCGCTCGAGCTCAAAACTTCGTGCGTGTATGTATCTAGTTTATCAAATTCGAAGGGAGCGCAGACACGCGGGCGAAATATTACATCAGAGGTCGTAAACCACCTCCTTTTCACCCACTTTGCAAGTAGTAAAATATTTTCGACCCACACGCCCAAGCATCTGCTGTACCGCGTTAACCAATTTATTCGTGGTTTATAATTTCCATCCACCCTTTTATTAACGGTGGATGGGAATCCACCCTTTTATTAAGCTTTGGGACGTCAAACCCCACAAACCAACCAACCAACTAACCACCCTTTTATAATTACAACGGCAGTGGCATAGTGGTGGATCTAGAATATGCAAAGGCATGTTTTATACTAGTGATTCCAGCCTCGACAGTTAGAGAGCATGCAAAATACACCGAGAGCACTTATAGGAAACAGCTAATATTTTTCGATTTCTCATGCTGCTATCGTTTCTGCACAGATGCCCTTGTGACACTGCCTTTAAATATATGGCCGGAACAAGCGCTGCTCGCTTTTTTTGCTCTTTTGTTTCCTTGTTTCGGTGACAGCGCTCAGCCTGGTTGTCTGGACCGTTTTTCAGCGCGCTCTTCTTCGTCGGATGTTGTGCGAGCGTGGGACGATAGCACTGCCCCCTGTCTGCAACGCAGCCGAGAGACGCCATGACGAACGCGGACTCAACACGGGACCCATCGGCTGCCTCCTCATCTCCTGACCTTGATAATGTGGCCGAAACAGAACTGGGCGAGACGACGGAATCCAAACAGCGCTGTCTGTCACGCTTACGGCAGCTGATTGCCGGTGAGTCGTCTTAAGCTCACTATGACTGCTTCTATGACAACCGGCCGTTGAAGGCAAGTTCCGTTTGATGCGACACGTCACACTATTCCCGCGTCGTAGCGTTACACATATGCCTCGTCTAAGCGTCATTTTAAGAAGGAGTATATGTACTGAACTGCCACGTGTGAAAATTCAGAGCTGAGATTGAGAACATGGAGAATTAGAAAAATGGGAATAGTACCAGCATACAGTCTGAAGAGTGCAAAAAAATAAAAATAAAATCAAATAGCTGTGGCTTAGCTGTGGTTAAACATGGATGGAAGTGGAACCTTCTTTTGAGGATATAGGCCCGTGTTGAGGAGCTTCTGCCAAACCGACACTGACTCTGAAGGCTCCAGCTAGCTGGCGTAGTGATGCTTCCGCTTCAATATTTTGGTGCGCCTTCTTTCACCAAAGGGTTATCACTCCCTCATTACAAATCTGATCCACCTTGCGGAATTCCCTTAAGCTCTGGAACATGTGCTTTGAGCATGCGTTTCGTGTTGCTCTTCAGTTAAATTGGTTCACAGGAAGGGAAAGGCGCAGTATCTGTCACACTTGCTCTGTGGACACCCGAACCGCGCCGTAAGGGAAGGGAGGAAGGTGGGAATGAAAGTGGAAAGAGAGAGGAGCCGTAGTGGAGGACTACGGAGTAATTTCGACCACCTGGGGATCTTTAACGTGCGCTGACATCGCACAGCACACGGTGCTGCTCTTACGCTAGCATCATTTGTGTTCATTTTCTCCACGTTTTAGTACCACTGGGATCAGTGTATTTTGTGTTTTTTCGTTGTCCTGACCTTTCCCTACAGAATACATTTCATGGACTCATAAGGGAGAAATGTAACAATGATGACCAAATGAATCGTGCATAAGCTTTAATATGAAACGCCAAAGCTGTACTGAGAGACCGAACGCCCTATAAGACCTAACGGCTCATTCGACACGCTTTGTTGTTTATTAATGGAGACAGCCGCCTAAAAAAAATAATGAATACCATTTTCAACTTTAATGTCCTGAAACACGGTGCTTCAAAATCAAGAATGCATATTTTACGCTATAATAGACTGCCTTCCACGGTGAATTAGAGGTTGAAACAACGGTGTTTGAGAAAACAAAATAGCAATGTGCAGTGTTAAGCTGACTGCTGTATTTTGCTATGCGCACATGTAAACGCTGAAAAATTTTCCACATGCAAAAAGTAGATAATTTTGACAGCTACCTAAACCCCATCACGTATGCCTAGCGCAAAAGGGTTGATATCAAATCGAAATACTTGCGACAGTTATACGTAACTGCCCAAACACAAATAACGCTATCAATTACTCCAGTTACTTGCACCGGTTAAGATGGTGGGATAAGCAGAGTGTTCGGCGTCAAACTAGCTGAACAGGTATCACCTTCCTCTTGTAATCATGTGAGAAAAAAGAAAGCTTAGTCTGATCCCGCGTGTTGTCTTGGGCGTTCAATAACACGTGAACATCCACTGCTCTATAAGTACAGATTAGCTAGTTGTAGTGATCGTCTTCAGGTTCGATTGCAATCTTTTATTTCCAAAAACCTTGCCCCCGTGCTAACTGCCTAATATCAAATGTTTCTGGTCAGAGATTGCATTATTCAAACGAATGAACCATCACGATCGTATTCACTGAAGTGAAAGTTAATTGTAGCGCCAGTGACAGATAGAAAAGGGGCCTCAATATATTGACGTATGTGGTCTACACAGAGTACGGGCTTTATTCTTGCAGAAGCACTGAACTCCCGGTGAGAACTGGCTTGTTCAGGAGGCAACTTTTTTTTGAAATGCCTCTTGTAATACATCACAAAAGGACCTATGAGGTGTCAATGAAGTGCTGTCAGTGGCATTTATTTGTATTACAAACTTCCGTCATTTTCTAAAAATGCTTTGCGAGTCGTGATATGCCGAAATTCTATCTTGCAAGGGGCTAATGAAATGGCGCCTTTATATAACATCTGCTTTTGGAAGTTTTGGACTTATTTCCTAATAATACTATCCGCCTTTGGCAGAGAAATTACCTGTTTCTGCGTCTACTTTTATCAACTGTTCTTTACCTACCTAATTCATACGCCCTTATACGCTGCTTAAATGCGCTGTCGTCATTATGAAGTTTTAAATTTTCTAATAAATAGTCAACTAGTAATGTACCGAAATAATCATGGTTCATTGCAGTAATGTAATGACCGCAATAGATGCATTTTATTGTTACCACACAGAAGCGAAAGAACACGACATGTTCTGTTATTTTCCGCTGGTGGTCCGCGAATGAAATGATTTAGCTGATAAAGCGGTTAATTCCTCATCACTAGATAGTTTCACTCACGGCTGACAATTGTTGCTTTAGTACCCTATATATGTATAGCCTGACCCGGGTACAAATATTGTAAAACATGTGTCTTCAGGGTGATTGTATTGTATCATACCCTTCTTTTCTTTTCTATTTCTTGTTCCACACTGTCATATAGAATGATATAAAAATTAGACAAGTGTGGATTTTGAATATTCATGTCGTTATCTGTTTCGATTTTATGCCCCAAACATGCAGCAGCCCCCGCGAGAAGGCTAGCAGTGTGTATGAAATAGGCAAAATAATGTAGAATTTTGTTTACAAGTAAATATAACTCTTTTCCTCTTTGCGCATATGTGACCCCTAGGAGACGAGGCCTTGGACTGTCCCACGGATAACAAGTTCCTTATAAAGTTCCTGCGAGCTCGAAAGTATCGCGAGGAGGAGGCTTTCAAGACCATTCAGAAGTACTTCCGTGTCAAGAGAAGTTCAGAGGAATTCTTCAAGGATCTCTCGCCAGCCACGGCGCCTCTCAGCACTGTCTTAGCTGACAACCGGCTCATGATGGTATCCAAGGAGAAAGACCCCGAAGGGAGAACTGTAGGCGTGATCAGGATTGGTAAGACCATTTTGCCTTTTAGTGAACGATTAGAACTCTCAGTTTTTTGAATGTGCAAAGGTTTAGAAGGGCAGAGCCATATTTAAAGCCTATATTCATATTTTAAATGTGCGTATGGTCTCGAATGGCGATATTTTTTCTTCGGCTCACGTGGGTGCAAATGTTGTACACCTGCCACGTAGTCGTCGGCTGCAGACTGTGTTAAGTTGTAGTTCGTGGTAATTAGACGGGGCTATTTATTAGAAATATGAGCCTGTCATAAAAATACTTGTCCTTTTCTACAGCTCGGTATATAAGTGCTCTGAAATGCAGCTGATTCCGCTCTGCGACACAAGCCGCACACACAGCATTATCAATGTTTTTTTCTTACACACAATTGAAATTATGATATAGTTAATTTATATGACATTAGGTCAAACAGCATCCGAGAGTTCTGTGAATAGATTTTAAAATGGCATTGTAGCGACCATAATATTGTTGCGAAAGGTCTCGCTGCTGGGTCGAGGAAAAAAAAAAAGTTTGCAAGGCTCATAGATATGCGTTCACTATAATGGCGCTACAGAACAATGTTCTGGCAAAGAGCCACATTCGAGCCTATACCAGCTTAGCCAGACATCCTGACCCAAGATACTTCTCCCGTTTGTTATTGGCTGACTTGGGCAACAAAAACATCCGCGTTTAAGTGCATGGCGCCTCGCAGATCAACGTTCGTGTGCACGAATTTTGTTACTGGTTTAATCACAAGTCCCTTAGATCGTGCCCCTATTAGCTCACACATGCTCATTAGCGTATATTCGTAAGCAACTGCATTATGTTAAATGCCACTCGAGCCGACACATAAAGCGCCGCTTTAACCAAGCCCTATACGGATGTGCCTTCCTGGTCTAGGAGTAGTGTAACTCGGGATCCAAGACTCCCATCTCGAAGAAGCTGCCTGCCAACCTCATGCGATCTAGTGACGTCACACAACCCGCCGACCAATCAGTGCCTGGCCATGTCACCTGTTCACTTTGACCTGTCAGAGGCACGCGCAACACAGACGCCGTCAACGCCGAACCAAACGCCGGATTTTTGTTTTCGGAGTGGGGTCTTCAAGGGTGTGCTAAGGGTGTGCTAGTGCCCGCATATGCGCGGTAACCCTCTTTTACAAGTATCCTAAACGTTCGGTTAGGTTCTCGGCAGTATCGCGTCATTTCATTTCAAGGAAATGACTCCTCATAGTATGCAGATTTGTAACAATGTAATCATGCTAAAGTCATGTATTAAGACCATCATCATCACCATCATCATCATCATCATCAGCCTGACTATACCCACTGCTGGGCGAAGGCCTCTCCCATATTTCTCCACTTAATCCGGTTCTGTGCTAGTTGCATCCACTTGACCCCTGCGAACTTCTTAATCTCATCCGCCCACCTAACTTTCTGCCGCCCCCTGCTACGCTTTCCTTCCTTTTGAATCCAGTTTGTTACCCTAAGCGACCATCGGTCATCCTCTCTTCGCACTACGTGTCCCGCCCATGCCCATTTCTTCTTCTTTATTTCCACTAGAATGTCGGTAACTTGAGTTATTTCTCTGACCCACTGTGCACGCTTCCTATCTCTTAATGTTACCCCTACCATTTTTCGATCCATACCCTCTGAGTTGTTCTCAACTTAAGTAGAACTCTCTTCTAAATGCTGCCAGGTTTTTTGAGAATTACGCTAGATTCACGAAATCGGCGTGGCTGCTGTTTTTCTGCTTTCTGATCAATTATCTCAAACATTACATCCTTATTCCACACACATGCGCGCGTGCACACACACACACACACACGCACACGCACGCGCGCACACACACACACACACACACACACACACACACACACACACACACACACACACACACACACACACACACACACACACACACACACACACACACACACACACACACACACACACACACACACACACACACACACACACACACACACACACACACACACACACACACACACACACACACACACACACACACACACACACACACACACACACACACACACACACACACACACACACACACACACACACACACACACACACACACACACACACACACACACACACACACACACACACACACACACACACACACACACACACACACACACACACACACACACACACACACACACACACACACACACACACACACACACACACACACACACACACACACACACACACACACACACACACACACACACACACACACACACACACACACACACACACACACACACACACACACACACACACACACACACACACACACACACACACACACACACACACACACACACACACACACACACACACACACACACACACACACACACACACACACACCATATGCTTTCCTCAGTGCCAGTGGATGCTGGCTCCTTTCGTATGTACTGGCGCAGAAGAATTTGAAGTATTCTTTTCGTGGTTGCCCATTTTATTGCTTTTGAGGTCATGCAGGCAGGAGAAGCACCCATCGTGGGGCACGAATTGTGTAGTATAGGCAGCCGGAAGAAACGTAAATGTGTTCTTATTCTGCTGTTGTAACCGGCCAACTTTATGAGAATATGAGAATGTCCTTTAAAATAGAAAAACTACTGGATATAGCCTTGGATTTCAGTCAATCTTGTTAAATGCATGCAAGTACGATTTGCAGTTTAGCCTCAGTCTTTAGACATTTGAGCAATCATGGGGCTTTTAAATGGAGATCTGTCCACTTCAAAGGGATGCTAACATCACTCGTCGTGCTTGTTGGACCGCAGCGATGCGTAAGAGGGTACGAAATTGTCTAAAACCCAGAGCGCATACTGAAGAGCTGCCGGCGCAGCGCGCAGCCGCGCCTAGGTTTGTTGCCTGCCTAAGTTACAAAAAATGTTTCACAATATGGTCTGCGGGACGCGCCATTCGCATAACAATATATGACGCTGCGCATAGGGTATGGCATCTGGGTTTGTGTTTTCTGAGCATTTTGTCCGCTTCGC
Source organism: Amblyomma maculatum (assembly GCF_055883805.1). Lineage (NCBI taxonomy): Eukaryota > Metazoa > Arthropoda > Arachnida > Ixodida > Ixodidae > Amblyomma > Amblyomma maculatum. The sequence goes on along the minus strand of NC_139347.1, from coordinate 32,569,407 downwards.
CTTAGTAACAGTGCTAGTGGATCTTCTTGCATCGAGTGAGGTTACTCGGCTGAGAAGGACGAGACTTAATGGAATGCTTCGTTTTGATTTGGGGCTACATGAGGATGTGTGGGAGTTTAACAATGCAGATATTTAACAGCGGCTGAGATGCAAGTTACATTGCCTGAACTTCTAAACACTGACAGTGAGCAGGCTGGTGAGGACGATGGCGTTGTTGAAACCAGTACTTAATTCTCCAGCCGTTAAGTGATTACGAGGTTACGAGCGAGGTTCTTGTCCCAGACAGATCACCATGAATCGGTGGCATCAGACGATTGCTATATCGTAAACAACAAAAGATGAAGTTTAGCCGTCATTTTAAGTCCTCATCAAAGCACGATATTTATATTCTTTCCAGGCCTGTGGAACACTGGCATCTGCTCGCTCATGGACCTGGCTAGAGTGGCGCTCATAGTGGCGGAGTGTACTCTTCTGGATGAGGAGACTCAGATCCGGGGCGTCGTATGCGTGTTCGACCTCAAGGACATGCCCATAATGCACATGACGCATTTTACGCCGGTCTTCATCAAGAAGGTGGCGCACCTTATTCAGGTGAGCGAGTTCACATTATACAGACAAAATGCTTTGCTGGGCAAGTTAGGGACTAGTGCACAAGAAATTAAGACAGCACTGGAGCTCTACCCTAAGTCTATGATGCGATAGCAGTTTGTGGTCCTTTCTAATCACTCATGTATACTCTTTACCATGCCGTCGTAAGATACCACCTTACGTAATGGACAGCATGACACCTCCCCGCATGTTCCCTTTGAGTACAAACATGCCTTGCGTGGCTGAAACGCAAGCCAAGGCTCGTGGGTTCGAATCCGAACGAAAAGAGGAATTTTCTTTGTCTAGTCAAGTCATCTACAAAATTTAGTGAATTGGGATATGCGGCATCCTTCGAATCGCATTGCCTGCCACGTAATAATCGCCCTCATTCGACGCATGGTGCCACGTTTAGCATGAGCACTGTGGGCTTGAAATATTCGTGGGATGTGACGCAGATGTGCGATCATGACATCGGCTAGGATTTTTCGCTCACCGCCACCACCACCGACGACGCTAGCTCTTCTGCGAAACGGGACATTTTACGCGCATAATAAGGACACGGAAAAAACAAATGGAGCTCTTTTGCTTCACGCTTGACCTAGGTGGGAAAAATCGTCAGTGGTTTGTTATACAGCGAGAGATGTTATATGATTGGTTTAGCCATATAACCCTGCATTCTACCCTATAGAGAATATACAATGCTATCCGGAATTACATGTGATTTAATTTAGTTGCCCCCTGCAATGGGAGGCTGGCGACAAAGCGGAAAGAGGGAAATCCCGCTTTCCACTTTTAGAGGGAGGAAGAGGGAAGTGCGGGAAAAGATTGATACAATTTTTTTGCGGCTTTGAAGCGAAGGATACGCAGTAAAGTGAAGGCGACGGGCTATTGCCGTCGTACCTTGGTGAGCGAATTGTTCGCTGTTCGGTTTAGGGACGCCGAAAGCGGTTTAAGGATACCGAAGGATAAAAAGGGGAATTCGGAGCGATGGTGCTGAGGCAGGCAACTCCGCACTGCAGGAGCACAAAGGGCCATTTCTGTCGAGGACAAAAACGGACAAAAACCAGATCAGAGGGACGTGTCAGGAGACGGCTGTTTTGTTCCCCTGATCGCCGGCCGAGCGGCCACTTGCGGGTGTGTGTGTTTGTGCGTGCTTGCGTGTGTATGTGTACGCGCCGCAGTGCTTTTTGGGAAAGGGCACGGCTGCTCTTTGCCATTCCCGGCCAGTCGACCAGTGGCTTGTCGCCCCTCAAAGCGTCCCTCCCGCTTCACTGGCGCCGTTGAAGACACAAACGCGACCAACCGTACTCGAAGTAGCTTGCAAGACGCCGAAGGAAACGGTCGTCAGTTTGAATTTCTGTAAAGTTTCTTCCATGTAGCCATTAAATCAGTTTGTGAAGTTTCACCGGAGTTTTATTCTGACGACCACAACGATTAAGACAGACAATTTTTTGCCCTTCGCTGAGTATCCTTACCTGTAAACTCACGGAAAACTGTCAAGAAGTTGGGAGGTTGCGCAACCTGTGGGCAGTTACAGGTCAGAACACAGGGCTACGTGTCCAAATAAAATCTATACCAACTTTCACTAATTCAGGAGCTCAGAATGTAAGTTTAGTACTGTTATCCTTTTCTTTTAGTTCTAAGCTTACGCATTGCTGCGATTGAAGAACATTCAATTATTTTGGATAAAAGATACTGGTACTGCTTGAGATTCAATGCCGGATTGTGGCCTCATGAGTTAGTGCTTGATTAAAGTCCTTATCTCTCCTTCGTATTCAGGGACTGCCTTCTAGTCTATTACGGCCGCGAAGTCCAATCAGGATGGCAGGCTCAAGGAGGGCATGATATAACTGCCGTACACAATTCTTCTTTTCTCACTCATGTTAAGAATACGTAGTCACCCACCATTTTCATTACGCTAGTAACAACCACAACATATGACAGAGGAAAAACATATAGTATTTTTGATGCTACCCTTACGTAACTTACGAACTTCTTTAGAAGGATCTAGGTGAGTTCGCAAGAATGGAAAATTGCTTTAGCCGTCATCGCTCCCGCTTTAACTTATTTTGCGACTGGGAACGCCGGGAAATGTCCAGCTGCAGATTCAAGCAACGTTTCTCTCTCTTTTTTTTTTCTTGTAACCCACGAACATGGGTTCTACAAGCAATTTTTCTTGAAAATCAGTTATGTATTATCACGTGCTTTAATTTCTATTAGATTTCATCGAGGTACCAATCTACTACACGTAATGCGTTTATCATCTCATACTTCGCATTACCATTGATTAGTATTGCCGCTTTTTATTACTGTTACTCACTTACCTATAATCACTGCTGTTACTATCATTCAGTGCAAACTTTAACTTCGATGTATGGCTACTGAATTAAGCAACGCTTCATGTGGGCCACAGAAAGCATCATTCTCTGACATGCGCCCTGGCCATTCATTATTTATGTAAACTAGAGAGGGGGAGAGCAATTGGTTCCTTAGCATCAGCAGACAAAAAGGTACGGCGCCCGTATAGCTTACACCGACCGCCCTCAACTTCTGAACTGGATGCTTTTCTTTGTGCTGCGTGGTGCGGCAACACAGGAATGATGTTCGCAATTTTCACCCTAGGATTGCTATCCTGTCCGCATCAAAGCCATTTACGTCATCAATAATCCTCCTGCGTACGAGATTATATTTGCTGCTGTGAAACCGTTCCTGAAGTCCAAGCTCCTGCAACGGGTGAGGAATTGGTTTTTTCTTCGAACAGAAACTTTGTGCAATTTCATTGTTTTTTTTTGTGTACATGGTGAAATGACAGCTTGGTGCCAATTTCTGGTATTAAAGCGTTGATCAACCATACCCAGAAAGTTTATTTTATTGAACCTAATAAAGAACCGAATATAATATTCTAAAACTTCTTTTCTGTTGCTATGAAAAACGGTATTTTTAGTCGGGTACGTTAAAGTTGTTACTAGGAAAGCGCATTTAAGCACTAAGTTCAGTGACTGACCTCGATCATAAGCAGTGTTGTTCCATAATTTAGCCGTGATAAAATACAATAGGTGCCCTTGGCGCATGTTATGAGCTAAATGCAAGTTTAAATTATTTTATTGTGTTTGCCTAGTGTCAGATTTGGGAAAGGTAAAAAAAAGATTAAGTTTGAGGGATGTTTGTCACAATTATTAATTATTCGACGGACTGAAATGACGGTGTATAATTAGAGGCAATCTGTAAAGACGTTAGCCCGGTTAGTTATTTTATGAAAAATGAACACGGTGGACCTCTGGCGGCAGGCGACATTATTCTGGTAGTCCTTTAGTGGGCAGCGCTGACTTTTGTTGGTTGTGACGTGAAAATGAAACGCCCAGACTTGGCACAATATGACAATTGATTAAATGTGTATGAAAAATTGTGAAGTATACCATGAGTGCTGTTTGCCTGTCTAATTGTTCCAGCGCTTTAATTAGTTCTTAGCAGTCAGAGGTTAGCCACTTGCGCACGTCATCTATCTGGAGCCCCCTTTGCAGTGTTTTCTTTTTTAAGTAGTTATTTCCAATCGCTTGTGAGCTTGTACTTTTTCAATGAGTATTTTATTGAGATTCAGGGTGCATGTGACGGGTGTGTGTTGTGTTTCGAACAGTAGCAAGAATAATAAACACAGTTTTCTTTCTTTAATTCACTTTGTTAATATTAAACCTAGCTGCCACACAACCAACGCTCGTTATTCGCAAGCGATTCTGCCTCTTCTGAATAATGTGTTCTGAACTCTGAATAATTCTGCATAATAAACATAAACACAATAAACCACAACGTCCAAACAAGCGAGCTAATATTACAGGCTGGTTATGTAGAAAATATTGGTTATGTATAAAAAAACAACAACACAAGACAAGCTATTTTTGTTTACAGCGTGTGTTCACACATGCCTAAGTATGTCCGCAACAGGTCTCAGCTGCTTTTCAAGGTGAAACGTTCCTTTTCCGTATTTAATTCTGTATATAACGTATGCTTTCTTTGACGATTTTTGCTGCACTCAATCCACTCATACGCGAGCGTAGGCTAGGTCTAGAAAACGATCCGTGGGTACATTAATGCTCCACGTGCAAATTAACCCTGCCAAACGGCTAGCTGAATCGCCGACAAAATGAACTGGTGTACTTGAAATACGCTGGCTTGTATTTTCAGATTTTTTTCACGGGCCATGATCTGAGCAAGCTGCACGGTATTATTCCGGACGACGTGATACCAGCCGAGTATGGCGGCACGCACGAAGATTTCGACTACAGCAGCATGCAGAAGGAAGTTGAAAGCAAGAGCGCCTACTTCGAATACATCAACCAGTTTGGTTATCACTCAAAAGAACAGAACTGTGAATATACGAAACTATAGTGATCTACCGCATTAGAAATCGTCACACTGACCGAGACGCACCAATGAGAACTTTTCGGTTGGGCTGAATTCGGCGGACTTAGTAGAAGTGTGTGGGATCGTCGTGCAGTGGAAGAAAAAAACGCTTGTGTACGCTGAGGGAGGAAACAACTTTATTTAACGCATTGCATTAAGCGTTAAGAATGTCCTGGGCCAGGGTCACCAAGGCCAACTGATCTTGCAGCTGGTCAGAGGCTAACCAAGCCCGCCACGTTGGGGGAGGAGGGTGTGGAAAGTGAGGAGATTGGAGGGCAACAGGGCATGAAAAGATGCAATGCTCCAAGTTTGCATAGTGTTCTGGGCAATTTGGGCATGCAGGGGAATGTATGATTCTGTATAGAAAAGATCGGGCAGGAGTAAGCAGTGTATTTAGTTGTATGCGTCTAAGAATGCGGATTTGCGTGGTAGTGAGAGATTTATCAGGAAAAGGAAGTGTACGGAGTGTTTCTCTAATGTTGTCGTAGTGAACGTTCATTTCTTTTTTGTAGTGAAGAGTAGTGTCCCACGTTGGTGGATAAGGCCAGGGAATCCCAGGCGCCCGGTGTTGAAGTTCGCGGGCGAGGCGATGCACTACCTCATTGCCTGGGATTCCAGCGTGACCAGGAATCCACCTCAGTGTTACAGTGTGGGGACGTAGTTTGGTTAGAGCTCTGTGTAGATCATCGTGTAGTTCTTCAGGAATGCGACCCGTGTGAATGGCGCGTATAGCTTGTATTGAATCAGTGTATGTGATGTATCCTGAAGGGTTAGGGGGTGCTTGTGCGAGGTCTTGAATACTGATAACTATTGGTAGGGTCTCGAGAGTCGCTGTAGGAGGAGGATCTATGTAAGGACCGAGGGTATGCGTCAATACATCGCTACAGCTCTGAATTGAGTAAGCAGCCGCTCCGACGTTAGTTCGTGATGCATCTGTGTAGATGATCGTGGAATCTGTCGGGTGAACATGGTTGGAAACGCGAGCGGAACGTCTGCCTGTGTTAGTGTCGGGTGCAACGTTTTTTGGAATGGGGATTATTCTGAGGTTATCCGGGAGCGAAGAAGGAGGGGTAATTATAGGAAGGTCTATAGGTTTGAGTGCAACCTGCTGTAGTATCCAATGTCCTTGTTTGGTGCTAGAAAGACGTGCCATTTGCCGGTCGCGATGTTGTTGTATGAGGTCTCCCAAGGGCAAGAACAGCCCCGTAGAGTATAGGCGATCCGTGGACGTATGTACAGGGACGTTAAGGGCGGCCTTGTACAATATGTGAAGCGCAACCTCAATCTGATGTCTTTGGCGACAAGTTAGTGTAAGGTAAGGAATCGTATATAAAATTTTGCTAAGTGCTAATGCGTGGACAAGCTGCCTGACTTGACCCTCGCGTAGCCCGGCGTGCTTATTGACTATGCGGCGAACTAGATGCGTAAGCTGATTGCAAACTTTAACGGTTGTAGATACATTGGCCTGATTGGTTGACTCATGGATATGAAGTCCGGATCGCCGGGGTGGTGCAGTAGTTATGGCGCTCGACTACTGTACGCTGAAATTAGAGCAACCCTGTACCCGTGGTCGGGTGCTTTATAATGACCACCGGGGTTCAAAACACTCATCTTGTAGCGTCTTTTACTTTTTCTGCTTGGCTCACAAAAATAACAATGCTTAGACTTTTGAGTAAAACCGAGGTATTTGACTAGAGCAAGTGTAATCTTTGCAGTTTTTTTATATTTCTACACCTTTCCTCCTCTCTGGACGCATCCCTTCACGTTGCGCCACACTTTAAGTGCATGTAACAGAAGCTTTAATAAAAATGATTTCCTTTTTCTTTGCTTCAAAAAGAGCTGTAAATTCGAAAGGTAAAAGTCAGTTCAACAAAAATGTGCAGGTCAAAGTTCAATAATTTTGTTGACACCACAGTGATCACGGTCAAAGGCGCTGCGTTTTTATTGGATGATGTAGTTGCAATATCATATTGCAGCGTCTTAAAAAGGTTCATAAGGCTTCAGGCACCCAAGGAAGAGAGCACCTCTGCACAAAGAAGTCGACCGACGGTTTTCCTTAAACAGAGGTGTAGGCTTGCGTTCGGTTGTAGGGCCATTACGGAAAACCGAGAAATTTATTTTAAAGAATATATAACCGCGCTATTTTCTCCACCAAAATTTCTTATTATTGTGAAGTAATCTATTTTGGAGTAGCAATAGAGAAAACCTCGACTGTGTTGGTAGCATGCACTCCTCCTAACTATTTGTGTCAGCCTATGTGATGTATTGCACATGCATGTAGGCTGCTGCTGCTGCTCTTTCAGAGGCCCATCCGGACTTTTGTTCGAGGAACTACTGTTTGTTTCAGATTTGTATGCATTGTTTCCTATTTCTGAACTACTGAGTACGAAAACCTATTATGAACCTATTGTGAAAAACTGCGCCGAAATAAACACACCACAAGACAGAGGACGGGACAAAGGCGCTCCGTGCAGTATTATGAACCTCCCGCGAGTTCCGGTATTTTACCTCCATGGCAACCAAATGACGCAAACGAGCTAAGCTTATAGCAGTGGGCTAAATCTGGAAGCAGCCATAAAGTCTGGCATGTTTTATCGGCAAAACTTGGTGGCATACCAAATATAACAAACGCTTCTTACGCATTTCGTTTCCCGTGAAAGTAAGGTACCATGTAGCGGTAACGAAGAATGAATGCTGAGGTGAATGGTCTTCGCTTGGCTGGAAGCCGTCATGTTGCCATATCAACATAAGCTTTAGTGGGCCGCGGTCACCGCTTCATCCAAATATTTCAAGATACTGTGGCGCCACCTAATGACAAACGTTAAAAGCACATCGTGGGCGATGAGAAAGGAGGCTGTTTTTTCTGACGGGCGCAGCGGGAAGTGTGGAAAGTATAAAGCCACGCGAGCACTCTGTGCTCTTACGAAAATCAGTGATGTTTTCCCAAGGTGGGGTAACGGGGGTTGCTGCAGTGATAATTACAGCGGTTCGCCGCAAGAGGCGACACCAGTCTTTTCATGCGACTTTCAGTGCCCGATTAAAATTATAAACCCTGGTTTCTTCGATACTGCAGCGCTCGATCTGTACCATGCGAGGCAAGATCTTTTCATTTCCACCGTAATCACATTAAATATTTTGGTCAGTACTCTGTCTCTTTAAACGCAGTACGTGCGTATGCATTCTTGAACATTCAAATAAGAAAATGTTTTTCTATGTGCATGCATTGCGCGGACAATAGACTTTACAATGCTCCGGTCTTTTGGCAGAGAAGGCAGCTTCTTCGATGCGCTGTGTAGATCGCTGTACGTGGTGTACTTGAAAGGCCTCGAAGAAAGGATATTTCCTGCTTAGAATTTGCAGCAAGCCTTGGGGACAGTTCTGATCTGTTTATCAAGCGAAACAAACAGTTACTTATCAGTCGTGAACAGAAGAAAAGATCGAATATACAGTTTTTTTTCCGTTTCCTTAGCTTCTCAGGGGATTACGTGCTATGTGATATGCCAGCTGTTCTGCAGAAAACCTCCATTACTTACGAGCAGCGACCACACATCACAATAATTGTAACAGAGTTCAGCAATTGTCCAAATGCCTGGTTATGCCGATCGGATTATTTTTTTTTGTCCTGTTCGACACATATTCATGCTTGTAGGCCTTCTTACGCTAACTGAATGTCTAAATGACGCTTACAATCGCTTAAAAGGGAAGTCTTCGGTGTCTGTGTATTTTATCCTCTTTACGCTACACGATGTCGTAACTCTAAGAATTATCCTCCAAAGATAAGCTCCCTACTTGATTTTCTTGCGTGAGGAAGTAAGGTGAGGAGTCTTGCCTGTGGCCAGTCCAGAAATAGTTGTACGAAGGAAATGCACGATGCCGCTTTGTGGGTAACCTCGGCAGAGGCACTGCTATGATCTCTTGTTAGGATTACACAAGTTTAGTTCTTATTCTGCGCTGAGTCACCTATACTAAGAAAGTCGAAGCGCATAAATATGCATAAAAAAAAAATGTAACATTTCAAAGAGCGCCAAATGTATACACTATATTTTAGTTTCACCTTAGCCAAGACTTGCCGAAGGAAGCATGCTACCTATGTTCGGAGGAAAGTGTGCAGCCGCAGTACAGCCACGCGAAAAAGAGAGGTATATGGTCACAGTTTGTGCTTCGAAAGCTAGTGTTTCCAACAGATCGGACGGATTAAGTTTGGCTTGTAGGGTTAACGTCCCAAAGTGACTCAGGCTATGAGAGACGCCGTAGAGGAGTAACATTGAAATTTCGACTACCTTGGTCCTTTAACGTGCATGCACTGACATTGCACACTACAGTACACGGGCGCCTTGCTTAGGCACTGAATAGTCAGATTCCCAGAGTACAGGGTCTGTTTTTCACCGGTATGTCCTTGCATCTAAGGTTCCAACAAAGCTTTGAAAGCTGTTGGAGGCAAGAATGCTACTCCTAATACCCTCAGCACCTATGTTGAGCTTCGGGGTGCTTATCTGGCTGCTACACTCGGCCGCTTGGACTCTCGTACTCTTAAACAAGCAAAACATTCCGGGTCCTTGGAAAAAGCCATCACAAAGGAAAGCGGTGAACGCACTCCTGAACTTTTTAAATGACTAACGGTTAAGTTGCCTACTATACATTTTAATTGTGCGTCCTCTGTCCCTTTATTATAGAGGCCCATGCACACGTGAAAAACTAATTTTGTTGCCACTTTTTTTTTTTTTCATTTTGTTTTCACTTTTTTTTCCATGTGCTCCCCTCGGTAAGTGTAGTACAGCTTACTCGACATTGTCCAGTTAACCTCCCCGCCCTTCCGTTCTTCTGGCTTTCTCTCTCTTGAACGTCGGGGGTGCTACTCTTGTGTGCTATACTGTTCAAAATCAGCCAACGTGGCCTGGGAACTTTCAGCCACTCGGTACCTTTAAAGTTTGTAAGCGTTGTCACATGTATCCGGGCCGGTAAGGATAGGACAACAGCATGGTGGCCAGAACAAGAAGGACAGGGGTTTATAGGACCGTGTTAATTATTAGCCTTATAAAAAGACGAAGACAAGTCACTTGTCGAAACATTGGCTCGAGCTGCAAATTGAGGCTCCCTCCCTCCCCCCTCTACCCATGTTCAGTGCTCTTATATATTATAAAGCCCGCAATGGTAGCAAGCTGGCCACACTGAGCATGTCAGCGATACAGACGCACCCTCATACACTTGCCTGATACAGGTATATAGATATTCGCAAAAAAAAAATATTGATAGAACTAAGCTTAGTGACTTAGCGCATAAGTCAATGTGAGCTGAGTGGCATTTGCTGCCGAAGTGTGTGGAAGGATAGAAAGCTGCGGATCTATCGGCCGGGAGTACGGATGGTGGGCTTTACTTTATGTCTCTGCTCTTTTCCGCAGCAACGACGTAGAGCAGTCCATAAAGTCGTTAGCGCCTGCGGCACGCACGGCTACCCAAGAGGATCGGGCTAATTTAAGGGCTCGACTGATGGAAGCACCTGGTGCGGCCAACTTCCGTTTTCCACTCTGACTTACACGACAGTTGGAATAAGAAAGTAATTATTCATAAGCATCCTCCCGACCAGAGCCACACGGTGTCGTGACGCTGGGACTAAGTCGACCCGGCCTTCACTTGGTAGCGTGCAGAGACTCCGGGTTGATGAAGGATTGAATCTTCGAAGTTGGTAAAATATATACAAGCAGGTGTAATGGCACTTTGAGAAAACTTTTTTACATGAAAAAAAAAGGGTATATCAGCAAAATGGCAAGCGTTAAGAGTTCATAGCGAGAAGCGTCTGGATGAGTCGTTTACACAGGGCTCAGCGCCTCATTTCGTGCTCTGCAACGTCCTTAAATCCCCTATGTCCAGCCCTTCTCTGAAGATGCTGACCAATCAGTTCCAGGGCACACCCCTCAGATATTGGCAACCAATCGAACACATCACTGCACTGATGGTCTGATGCACTGACTGGTCCAGTATTGTTTCGTCGGGTGTGGTCACTTGTTGTCGGGTAGAGCTTGGGAACGGCGAGGAGGTAAATTTCGATTCTTCTGCAAAGATCCGCTATGTTGGTTCCGGCAAGTGGATTTCCTTCTCAGAAACCCAAGTGTACGTGCGCGCCACGAATACTGCTCCCAGCATTGTCCCTTTCCGGCAATTGCAACTCTTTCCTGCATTCACGGGAAATCCTCTAATGGCCGTAATCCTCATGCTCCTTTCTTCTCCTGTACGTCAGCGGACGTGTCACTCTGATCGTCTCCTTTGGACAATAGGCATTCCTCACTTGACAATAGCGCCTCTCGACGGGAAGGGTGAACAGTTGAACAAAAGCACTTCCGGCTATTTCTCACAGGGCGACGTTTCCTTGTATTTTTCTTGACGTTCCCTTGACAGGGCCAACTTGGCAGTTGTAGGATCACGACAAAGCAAAGCATGCTGACACAAAAAGAATCATGTGGACACGCTTCGAGCCCTTGCACAAACAGCACATATCAATACCATGCCCACGGGCGCACAATAGTGCGCGCAAGCGCGAACCATGCACGGTCACAACAACGGCGACAAAGGAAAGCTATGCAGCTTTATTAGAAGTTTAGTAGCTGAGAAAGATGCACATCCTCCCTTGTAGTCGGTCGACTGTCATCGTGTAGATGGTAGAGTAATCACTCCTTTTAGAAATCTGCTTCACCTTGCAGGATTCCCATAAAGCACTCCACAAGGGGCATTATACGCACTTTTGTTTGTGTAGCAGGTGATGCTGGATTGAATCCCAGCCGCGGCAGACGCTTTTCGATGAAGGAGAAAAACAAGGCGCCAGTGTGCTATGCGATGTCAGTGCACGTTAAAGAACCCAAAGTAGTCTAATTGTCCGGAGCCCTCCCCTACAACGTTTCTCATAGCCTGAATCGCTTCGGGAAGTTACCACCCGTAAACCAAACCAAGCCACATGAGCTCAAATTTCGGTTTTAAGGTGAAAGTGTATGCGTGGTCTTGATCTTGGATTGAAATAGACGCGAATGGAATATGGAAGGTAGCGATGCTCAGCACACAAAACAAGTAAACAAACAAACAAACAAACAAACAAACAAACAAACAAACAAACAAACAAACAAACAAACAAACAAACAAACAAAGCAAAAAAACAACAACAAAGGACTGTTAAACACGTGAGACATCGGGCTGCGGCGATGGCTTATTATTGCAGAGGCCAGGAAAGGTGACCTGCGCGCTTTGCCGTGAGTTCGAATCCCGTTCACGGCCGTATGCTTTTATATGTTTGGTTACTATGCGTGCATCACATATGGCTTCATTGCCTCGGGGCTTCGTAAGAATTCGTCGGCGCGCGACCTTTCGTTCTGCGTACGCACCGTCGCGCAGGCGAAGAGCACAAGATCGCGATTTGGCAGACGTCTTGGGAGCATCACTGCCTCAGTGTTTTGTTAGCTTCCCCAGAACAGCCCCTTTATACCTTAAGAGGTGCAGCTTACAACAGTACGAATCACTGTCTGGTGGTCAGCACTGAATTCCAAAAATACTACGGGCCTAATAGCTTTCATAGACTTAGAGGTCTTTTGTCAAGGACGCTCAAGTCTTTATTCAATCGGGACAAGAAGTTGTCATGCACCCGGCAATCCAATAACAGATGAGTCATACCCTTACTTTGTCTGCACAGCCAATTCAACGAAGGAAGTGCTTCGTGTAAGTCGTTCCCAAACGCAAGCTGTGAAGGAGCATTTCGAACGTTCTGCTGATAGAAATAGGAATATTAAACCGCAACAAAGGATCGATGAAATGTAGATCTGAAATTTTATGGTTTGGCGCAAACCACATCTTTTCGTTGATTTCATCGCTCATGGAGTTCAAAAAGCGGTGCAATGCACTTCTCGAGAACGGAAGGTCAGATGTCAGTACGATTGCCTAGCCGCCATACCTGCTTCTGTGTTTCCAGGGGTAAGACAATGTCCGGGTATCCCCCCCCCCCCCCCCCCATTTGGAAAACTATTAAAAAAAATTAGGTGAGGCTTAGCTTTAGTCAAGCCCGGTAGGCTGCGAAAGCAATAATAGTATGGCTACTATTGCTCGTAGTGTAGCCACTTGTAGTGTACCATGTTGATTACGATTAACAAAGGACATACATCTATGAAGACACTTCGGTGATCACTCAAGCAGTGAGACTTTGTCTCCAAACGAGTAATCACATAGCCATCAGACTGTAGAGGGGGACCTTGCGGTCTTTAAGGCTCGCTCGACACGTTCTACACACCACAGTACATCTCATAGTCTCCTCGTCCCATTCTGGATTAGCTAGGTGAACAGTAGGATACTTGAGCTCGCTTACAGGAAGGAGTCAAGCAGTTTTTATGCCATAGGCGATATCACATACCGAGCACGCACTTCTGAAGGGTTAATTCGTGAATCGTTTATGAAATTCACGCGTAGCCGAGTCAAATTCACTAACTCTTCTTGCATATTCTGAATTTCGTTGCTCTTCCAAGTCCCTCGTTGACACAGTGAAACCAGCCTTCATAAGTGACGCTTCCCGTCTCTTGTTCAAACGTACAGCTCGTTCTTGCGACATCTCTTCTGCACGCCGTTTCCTCCGGGTCTCGTTATACTTTACTTGTCGAGCAGCACGACCAACACGCTCTTTTTCAAGCCGTTGTTGCCGTTTTTCTTCTGTTTCCTGTTCTGTTTCCTCGTCGTTGCCGCCTTGTTGCATTCCAACGTTCTTGACTGCTGCGTGACCACGTCGACAAAGAGCCTGCACTGTTCAAAGCGTCCATTACAGGTCGTTTTCCACCTCTTCCTCTCAACTTTGAGATAGATGGGTGGATGGAATATAGGAGCGTCCCCTTTGAAACGGGATGGTAGCAGTTGCTATCATGCTTTCAGCATGTCACTGTCAAACATAATGTCACTTTCCTGCTTTTAAGCCACCAATCTTCCAATCGTGTTTTGCTAGCTTCAACCGCAGGTTCGTTCACTCGGCCACTGGTATCTCTAAACCCAAAGGCCTCAGGAAGAGAACAGGTGACAGCAGCACCTCCACTCGGTAGCAGCGCGGCTCCAGCTGCAGCGCGCCATGCCTACCGACCGCCGCCACCACCCGACGACTCGACTTGGTAGCCCATCTCTCGCAGCTGGTATGACGTCACAGTGACGTCATCATCTCATCCGCAGCGCGCCGTGCCTACCGACCGCCGCCGCCACCCGACGACTCGACTTGGTAGCCCATCTCTCGCAGCTGGCATGACATCATAGCCATCACGTGACTACGCCGTGGCTACGCGAAGGGCTGAAAATGGGAATAGTATTGCTTTCGCAATAATGTGCTTCTTTTTGGTACCCTTGGCGTATTCCAGTCTAGCCGCCCATGGTATGGAACTAGCGCTGTAAAGAAATTTCAGTGCAGACTGAGAGTCGCTAAAGATTGCCCACGTATACGCGGGTCGTGCACAGATGAGATGAACTGGAGAGCCAAATAAATAGCGTAAATCTCAGCAATCGTTGATTCTGTCGCGTGAGATAGTTTGCACGACCATCGCTCATTCAGGTGCGCAATTAGAAATGCAGACGCTGATGAACTTTTTAGACTGGAACCGTCAGTATACACATGAATGCAACCGGGATACCGCATGTGTATCTGGTAAAGCGCATGCTAACTGCTAAGCGGCAAATATTACCGTGTCACGCTTCCTAATGATCTCTTCGACAGACAGCTGTAGTGTAGGGGCAACTAAAAGACATGGGGGATATTCTGTGTCTCCTTTCCAAAATTCATAACATAGACGAAGCTGGATGTGCTCTTGAAACACCTGATGTTTATGACTTCCATCTAGGTCATGAAGCGCGGAAGCTAATGGATGCCTTTCGTATTGGATTAACACCAGACGGAAGAAAGAAGAGGCTGCCTTGCCTCGGCAATTACCAGACTGCTGGAAGTCGCTAGAAGAACTCCCAAACACACACGGAGGCCTCTAGCTAAGGATCTTTGCAGGCGCTCCTCTGAGGTTCGCCACAGACCGTGTAAATCGGCGAGGAATACGCAATTTTATTTCTATATGATTGCATTGTGGACTGTGAGCAGAGATGACGAAGAACCGCAACAGGTACCTGCAAGCCTGCGAAGCACGTTCACAGCAGTGTTCACTTGGTCTTCGATAGATTTTATATGAGGCGCCCAAGAGAGTTGTCTGTCATGAACTACCCAGAAAACGGTGCTGCCTACTAGACGTTAAAGGTTGAGCGTTAAGGTAGAGTCGGAAACCCTTCAAATTCTCTCTAGTGAAAGGCAAAATGGCTATTTTTTCACGAGAAAGCATCATCTCGCTCTGTTTTAAAAAGCAGTGAATGACACCTAGGCCTCCTTGCAAGGTAGACTGAAATAAGTCTGCCGTTCTGCCAGAAACTCAAATGCAGACATCATCAGAATTTTCTGTTTTTTTTTTCGTGCTGCTTCGAGCTCTCTAGCGGAGCCGGTATTTACCAAACAGGAATCTCAATAAAAACAGGAAGCAGCGCAGTGAGACCGCCCGTAATGGTGCCCACGGAACTAATGGAGGAAGGAAGTGAGCGCACGCCGCCGTGCGAACCTTGTTTCCTTATGATCGGCCAGCCGGCGACGACTACGAGGAAACGCTCACAATACGCGCAGCCCAAGCAACAGAAAAACACAGCAGCGACGACCAGAGGCACTGCGGACCGGCAGCCAAGCAGATTTTTTCGATAGGCGGCGTTGCACTTGGCGCTGTCGGCCGCGCCTTGCATTGCAGATATGAAGATAGCGATAAAAGAGGGCATTCAGGCCACCCCTATCCCGTTTCTTCTATGCTGGATGTCTTGCTTATGCTATGATATTGTTTGCATTGCCATGCGCGGTTTAGCTGTTCGGGAAGCAACCGGATTATTTTGATCAAACAATCACTGTGCGTCAGGTGGCACAGTGCCATCGGGGATATGTAGTGCGTTTTGAAGGAGCTACAACTTCCGTTGAACATCGGGGTCCATGGTACCGACTCCTACTTGAACAGCTGCGTCATGGCGATCACTTTGCAGGGAAGAGCGTATCATGAGCCCATCATGTAATGGACGGAAACTTCATGCAACGTGTGCCGTATGGGGGTGCTGTACGATACTTCTTGCTGAGTTGGTTCAAAACGAAATTTTTACTTCCAATCTGTACATATCAAGTCAAATTTAAAGGGGGACAGCGGCACGGTGCAAAAGAGATTAATATTGACGGCTGTAAAAGATAAAAAGAATACAAAAAGATGAGAGACCGAGAAATTTCCAAAAACCCTATAATGAAACTCGCGTGAAAGAACGCGCTTCATACCCTACTTTTGCCGATCTACTATAGAAACAAATAAAGTTATCGACTTTAATGGCTTTGCACGCAATCGGTCCCCTTCTGACTTGCTGCTCATATGAGAACGCTGCAGGTGTTAATGGTAGCGAAGAAGCGAATGAAGAGACGTACGGCCCGAAGTGTGAAGAACAAGCAAGTGCGGCCGCATCGATGTCTTCAAACATCCTGCGGGGTTTCCCGAAATGAGACCATGGTGGCGAGTCAAAGCTGCTTCGCGCCGTAAGTGCACCGTCAACCGCTGAAGAGGTGACAGAAAGACATACCGACCAGATACGAAGCAGTTGCGCCAGAAAAAAAAGAGAGAGGGTTTAGAGGAAGGGGAGCCAGGTAACGGGAAACCGGAAAACCCGCTTTGTTTGTTGCGGAAAGCCGTCCCGCCGTGAGGCCACCGCGAAGGAAAGAAAAGGAAAAAAAAATAAAGAACAATCGTCATCGCTCTCGTTCTTCCTCAGAGCAACCGTGCAGCACTATGGTAGCTAGGTCGTGCGCTGGCTCCCCAGAAGTGCTGCAGCGTGCAGAGAAGCAGAGTGGGATTTCTGATACCTTTAAAAAAAAAAAAATAATAATAATTCGGAGATGTTAACTCGCAGCCCCATACTCGTAATCCTACGTGCCACCGGCTATTAGTGAACGCAAGGAAACGACTTAGCGCAGAAAGAACGTGAGAGCACGGCACTTTCGATGAGCATATGTAAATTTTAACCGATATGCTTCATTGAACAGAGCCAATGACAAATACGAGAAAGTTTTGAGAAGGGCTCCCGGCGGTTAAAAACAGATATGAAGGTCGCCGACAAGCAACTTGCGTTGCCACAAATGGCAGTAGCTAATATTGTTCCGTGAAAAGCCCTTCGGTTCCATTGATGAATGAATACGTTTTGTACACAGACACTTTTATGGTGCTTATCCTCAAAGTTAAATCACGCTGCCGTCGTGCGATGGCGCAGCCCGAAAACTCCAAACTTTTGCGCGGATCTAGTTTCGAGGGCCAGTTCAAAAGCCCGTCTAGGGACAATGTTGTCCAAGTGGTCCTTAGACGAACGGAATGCGTGGGCTGAATAACGGGTGACGTTGGCAAAGAGAAAATTGTCTCGTCAGCCAGCCTTGCCTTAAAGTTGGCTGAGTCGCGGAGGCGGTGTGTGGGGTGCGAAGTGTGGGAGATTCATACTAACTCTAGCGTAGCATGTCCTTTTTTTGGCACACCGCGGTATATTACTACCCTGGCTCACTTTGCAGCCCGGGGAATGCTGCACCGAATAAGCAAACCGCGCATGGGTGAAAGTGAGTGGGCCACTTC
The DNA here is from genome assembly GCF_055883805.1 of Amblyomma maculatum. Lineage (NCBI taxonomy): Eukaryota > Metazoa > Arthropoda > Arachnida > Ixodida > Ixodidae > Amblyomma > Amblyomma maculatum. Next base: position 32,551,756 of record NC_139347.1, on the reverse strand, counting down.
TCCTTTCCCTTCCTACGTTGCTAGGAGCGTTCGGAAATGAGTTCGCCGTCCGGCGAGCGTGCGCGGGACGGAAGTTTGGCTGTCGGACGAGGAACCGTTTAGCGGCTGGCTAGCAACATCGCGCTGCCGAGTACGTAACATCGCATGCGCAGATGAGCGGATTAGGAGACAAGCCCAGGGCCATTAGTGCAGTGAAACATAGTAGCCGGCATTGTTAACCCGCGTGAATTTCAAGAGCGACATTTTGGCGCCAGCTGTTGCGGGCCTTCTTCCGGCCTCTTGCCGAGCGAAACCGGAAGTTGAAGCGGCTGCTCGGTGAACAGACCGCTCCAAGAGGATAGCGCAACTGGTATTACAGTGCCCAGCGTGCCTGAATGCTCCTAGTCGGCCTCTTCAAGCAGGAAACCTCCGGGAAGACGCTGTTCAAAGGTACGTGGGACATTGTTTGGCAGACCAATATCTTTTCTATCGTTAGTGGCATTTCTAGTTGGGTGTTGCAAAGATATACTGTTTGAGACAGGGACCACCCATATGGAGCTCAGTACTGCCGCCAACTCCCAAATGTTCGAAGTTCAGGCAATGTTTGAAGGCCATGTTACAGAATATTATTACACCACACCAAGTTCGGGGGTACGCGGCGGACGGGCGGGTGGGGTGGGGAGAACTTGTCAAATGCTGAGAGATACGTGTATCCTATATAGGGTGCTCATACTGAAGTGGGTAATAGACAAGACAGGAGAGGAGTCGGAACGTTTTCTTATGAGATTTCGCTTTCGCTTTTAAGTGCCCGTCGGGGGAGCCACTGCATATACTGAACACCTTTTCTTTCTAGGTTTGCTCGCAGCAAACAAGAGCTGAACGTTATTATTATCTTATAAAACTCGCATGTCACGTGCGCTGATTCGGCCAGAAGCTGATAGTGTTGTCTCCTGCTGCCGGCCACTTCTCGTGACGCTTCATTTTTCTAACATTTTTCTAACAACTAACCAGTTTTCATGCACGTTTTACCGCAGGCGTCAATCTTTGGCGCTGTGCAGCCAATTAACGACAAGAAAATGACAAAGAGGACGTTACTCTGAATTTGTTCCTTTGTGAAAGTGGCGAAGAATGCTTCAAGTGAAATCCAAGCGAACACAGCTACAACAGTGACAAAGCGGAAATCACTGCACAGTGGAGCAAATATACTTCTGTTGCTGGAAACGCTATTTTAAGTTTTTTTTTTTAAAGTACAGCTTTTATTAAGAACATTACCCAGGAATGTGTCTTTCACGTTGCTTAGTCTCGATAACACTGACTAGCTGCGTGAAAAAAAAAAAAAAAAAAAAAAGAAAAAATCGGGCACCTTGGGCCCCACGTCTCGAAATTTCAAAATAACTCGTTGACTTGCAGCTAGCGCGAAGAAATTTATGAAGTAAATATTTCGAAGTGAATGCGGTAGCTCGCATATATACCAGTGGTTCTCTTTCTTCAGCCTTTCACAACATGGTAGTTAAAGAATCAGTTAGTCAAAGAGAAAACTTTTCAAACACAACTGAAAAAAGAAAGTAAACAGAAGAGCCAATGAGATGAATTTATTGTACAATGTATGTCACGCAATTATGCCGCACCCTCCAGGACTCCATGCTTCGATTTTCGCTTGTGGCATTTTTTTTTTTTTTGTGTGTGAACACTGCGCACACTGACCCTAAGGTTTGTGTTAATAGCACGTATAATACAATGCGTTGGTGTCAACTAGTGTTGATAGTTTGCGGCATTCCACTCTATCGGTCTGCATAACGACGGTTACTCAGACTATATAGGTCCATTGAACCTGTTTCTCATATAAGCAAGTTAAACACTAATACGAAACGTTTGCATCAGCCGTTCACGCTAATGCTTGTTACAGATTGCACCGACGGTATGTCTAGACGCACCATATGCTTGTTGTACAAGTGAAATTTCGTTTGCTAGTGACATATAAAGCATCCTGTGCTAATACAAAATGAACTCAGATTGGTGGGCAGAATAGGGAGGTAGGTATTGGCACTATGAAGTGGTATTAACGGCAAAATATTTATTTTATACTTAATACTTTTATACTAAGGGAACTTAATAAGACAGGAACAAGGAATGTGAAAACATGCCAGCATATGACAGTGGCTAAAACCAAGGACATATTGAAAATTCTTTCGATCTTTATGTTTTGGTTTGTAGGGAGGTAAATGGGAAATTATAAAGGCACCGATCCCGTTATTTGAAATTATTGGTTAGAAAGTTCAGGAACAAAACATCAGTATGACACAGGAGAGATGCGGAGGTGGGGGTTCGAATTCAACCGGCAGCTCTTGATTATCTGTTCTTTTACTTTTTAATCAATGATATTCTGAATACAAATGGGCACAAGAATAATTTCGCACTAACACTACAAGTTAACAATAACAACAACAAAAACATTTAATCACTTATTCCGTGCATACCTCGGTTTTTGTGACTGTTAGCCAGCAGGACAGCAGGATGAGCAACGCGCGAAAAGGAAGCCAATATCCCCATTCCAAAAAGCTATAGACAATGTGATTCCCGAATTAGGGAGTGCCAGACGACTTGTTACTATATCAAATTTTATTTCACAGAAGTCGAATCCCACCCTACTTAACAGACCCCGAGTAGAAAGCAACTGTAACTCTGCATAAAATTTTAGATCTTTAGTGAAGAATTTTTTCTATGACTTTTATGGGTTTGTGGTGTTTGCGAGACAACGAAAGGCACATTAATTACTGAGAAAATTACGCTGATAAGTGTTTTTGCCATCCGATTCAAGCATGTCACGTCTAGACGGGAAATGACTGCGCGATAACCGTTTTGAAGTGAATTGCGGTTAGCTTAGTGTCTGAGATCCGCGCCCCCAAAATGCGTACAATGACACCCGTATATTCGTTGTTTGGTATTGTAGAGCTTATGAAAGCTCCACTGTGCCATCAGATAATTCCTTTGTTGATATAACGTAGTAAGCTGTTGATGCAGGCTAACTTGCATTTGCCCTCAGCATCTCATTAAATGACTGCTAACAAAGCTTAGGGGGCAAGTCCGATTCGGGATTTAATTTCTTGAAGTATAAATACCACTGCTCCTGTACTTTATAGTCAGGTCTCAATGCATGCTGATCATTATTTCGCAACATTTTATGCGGTCAGGGAGAGACCTCGTAACCAGAAGGCTTTACTTTCGCGGAGATGGTTGCGCAAAACATTTTTACCGCTGGAGATAAGCGCTGTCGAACGCGGCGATCTGGGCTGCCATCCGGATTGCCGCCCCCTTTACGTGTTCGGTGAGAACAGCGCCCTGGTAATATCCAACTGTTTACGCCGCAGGGCATGCTTTCGTCTTGACATGGGGCAAGGCGGAACAGGGTACGCTTGTACGCAACTCCTTGGTTGGCGCGTTTTCTTTTCTGTTCTCGTTCGTCGCGTTCACACGAAGGTCATCGTATCTTGCTAGCGGGCACACCATAGAACAAAGTAGACCCCGTCGTATTGCGTAGCAGGAAAGTCAACCACTGCGACAAGTAACGGTTGCTTGAATGAAATATCCTTAAGGTGGAAAACGAACGTTTAGGCTGTTAATAAAATTATTTAAGAAAGTTAGGCACTATATTAAGGATTAGTGGTGGACAAGTGCTAGCCTTTACTGAGCTTTATTACAGAAACGTCTCGACTTATACATCACGAGGGAAAGTTTTGGACCAGTTGATCCGATATTGTCGCGAGGGAAAAACCGCGACTTCAGATTGGACGAGAGACGAAAGTGGACGGAACGAGCGGTACATTACATCACGGACTGTATAAAAGCCAAAAAAGCAAAACAAAAAGCTCAGCATACGAACAAGGCAGGGCACAGGTCAATAATGAATACTAAGCTTTTCTTTTTTTTTTTTTTGATCTAATCATTCGTGACATATGTACTTCGCCCTAAAGTCTGCACTTGTCCTGCGTCATTCTTTCCTTTTCTCCATGTTAAATGCGCTCTTGCCTACACTACTTAAAGTTCGTGCGCTGGAAGAATGTAGAAACAAAAAGAACTGAGTAATCGTCTAGGCATTCGCATAGGATTGCTTTCAATATTAAAAAAAGAAACCTCTTTGAATATATAATACACCAGCTATGTTTTCTGCGCAAGGAACCTCGCTGCCTACGTCCCAGAACTGCTAAAATTATCAGTAGCTGCGAAGAGGAACCTATGCAATTTGCATTCAAGAGGTGTCACGGCGGTGGCTTATGTAATTTTTCTTAACCAAGGCCGCTCTATAGGGGAGCGCGCTTTCTGCTCTAAACCGGCTGTGACTTAACTTATTTGGCAAATAGGCTGGTGTGTATATGATGACTCTTGGAGCGGTAGGACGGCAGTACGATTCGATGAAACAATAGACGGCTTATGAGATCGCCTAGGATATGTTCAGGGGTTGGCGCGATTGCAAAGCCAACTATTGCTTCAATCATCAGCCTCAACATATGTAGTTGTGATGACATCACACGTACACACGCGAACCCGCCTCTGGGCCTCAGTGCCGAAGTAGAGCATTGATAATGCGTGCACCGAGATGAAAGCAAGAGCGCCTTAGTGTCCTTTACTTCCGGGCAGCGTCCTAGAAACTTAATCTAACGCAGTGATTCTAGCCCGCTCACGACATTCAAGCGGTGGGAGGAGATGATCACGTCTACAGCAAGAGAATTTATTCGCCCGTGTTTTTTTTTTAATATGAGGAACGTTGGGAGGAGGAGTGGGGGGGGGGGGGGCGCAGAGTGATAGCTATCGCATATTTGGTCCATATACAATACCTACTGAAATTGTCGCTCATACTGAGGGACTAGCTTCAAGTTTAGACCTTCGCCACGTGGCCCATTTGCTTTATAGCTGTTGGTAATTCAGGCCACAGTTGATCGAAAAGCAAGACACGCAGTTGGTCTGATTGGTGCTAATTATTTTCATTTTTGACACATGAGGTATAAATAGATTAATCCGAAAGCGTGATGTACACATTGTTTTGCATATTTCCGTTGCCCATGGTTACAACGCCTATAATAAGAGCGAGGATGTGGTGATTTTTTTTTTTTCCAAAGAGGTGATTACTGATGTGGTTGCATTTTTTGGCTTATACGCCATGTCATTACCCTTCCCCTCTTTCTTTCTCTCGTTCCTGTGAAATGACAGGAAAGCTCAAGTTACAACCTGAAAATAATTTTAGCCTCCTAAGGAATACACTAAACACAACCAAGTTTTGCCTTGTCATTTCACGTGCTCTTGCAGGAATAACAAACCATTCAATGTCAAGTGACCGAGGCGTTGCCACAACAATGGTTGGCGACATGACACCGGAACTTGATGAAATGGCCAGGCGGGAACTCGGGGAAAATCTGGAAGTGATAATGAAGTCCATAGAACAACTTCGCCGCTACGTTTCTGGTAAGGTTTCAGGAAGTCACCGCCATTGTACTAGTCTTCGTATAGAATTCCCGATACCTGTCCCTTTTCTGAAGGCAAAAGGGCGTCTCTACATAACTGATAACGTACTGTCGCATAACATGTCATTCGGCTTGGAATTCGCTTAACATACGCAGATGCCATAAGCAGGAAGATGCTGACAACAAATTTACTGACATTTTATGTTCAAGGGGAGCATGAGAAGGTGAAAAAAAAAAAAGCCCGAAGTATGGGTTACTGCTGCTACCAAATTCTAGGCGAGTAGTACCTTTATTTCTCTGTGAAGATAAGGGAAGGGGGAGGCACAAACGTTTTCCAAAAAATGGCATTTAAATAAAAGTTATCCGAAGAATCTTGACGCAGCACTACACTATATTGTGTTTTTTTTTTCTTATTCTGTCGTGTAGCCATCATGTATGCCAGTGTGCTCATCTCTAGAGCGGCTGTTATCATCTCTCATGCCTGAAGCAGCTGACGACTTATAACTGATTTGACTTATAACTGATTTAAAAGCAGGCTCATTTGCAATCAATTTTGTGTTTAATCGTTTTGTGAATGCACTAATTCCATTCAGAGAGTAGTGTTGTGTGCAATACAGTTAAGCTATAAGTAAAATAGTCAACTACTATGAATACTCGAAGTATTAAAAATTTGTAGACCCCGTCTGTCTAGAAGAAACACCGCACATGTCTAAGCGCCTCTATTACATTCACACGTGCCCTGATCTCGCATTTTTGCACTTTCTTCAATCAGAGGAGCCCTGGCTGGAATGCCCCACTGATGAGGAGTTCCTAGTGAAGTTTCTCCGGGCTCGAAAGTATGACGTGGAGGAAGCCTACAAGAATGTCCGGAAGTATTTTCGCGTCAAACAGGAGACTCCCGAGATGTTCGAAAACTTGAATCCTTACACGATCCCATTCGACGCTGCCTGTAGAAAACACCGCTTGGCTACCGTGTCCCGGATGAGGGATTCGCTAGGAAGGGGTGTTGTGCTACTCAAAATAGGTAAGAGGTCGAACGTCAGCAGTGTGGTAACGTTTACCCGTATCAGAGCAGTTAAAGAACTTGCGGCGCAGAGTTAAGAAATGATGTTGCTCTTGCATTTATTTCAAGCGTTCGATTGCTGTTTGGACGAGAGCAGGAGATCTTAACGTATAATCGCAGGTTCCCTTGCTGCAAGAGCAATAGAGGATATCGCGAAGAGTGTAATATTATGGAAGTGTATGCATGGAAGAATATTTAAAGCCGCTTAGGACAATGCAAACGCTGTCACCATGACTGCTTATAAGAGATCTTTCACCTTTCTTTCTTTTTTCAGCAGAAAAAGAACTTCCGGTTCTGCGGTACCTTAAGTAGCTTGTGGGCTCTTGAAAATAACCCAAGAGTTGGGAGGGTGCCGCAGGGACGTGAAAATGAATTTGCGTTTTGTGGGTAATGGAAAAGCAAAAGAAAAAAAAAAAAAAAGGCAAGAACCCTCACTGCTTGCGAAAACATGCGACATCTTCCGGAGTTAAGACTGCGTTTTTCTGTGATAAACCAAAAGCCATTAGACTCGTGCGATGGGCCACATTTACAATAAATTATCTAAACTAGACAGAAGAGAATTCCTTGATGCTTCTTTTGGCCAAAATAGAAATAACACCAAATTTTCACGGCATGATGTACCCGCGGTACATGCCATGGTAGGTTTCTGCATCATCTGAGCTTCTGTGAAACCGGTGTCAAGCAAAATATATCATGCCGTTTACGGGAAACGGAAATGCAGTCTCTGTCAACATTGGACGTACCAACTTAAGCGGCTTGCAAGGCGTAAAGGTAAGCACGCTTCATCGTGATGAAATTGGCCCCCTAACAAATGTGTCTATTCTGGTCCTGGAAGTAAGCTATTTTCTATGGCTGAGTTCTGAAATGACGCTGTACCGCCAAGATTCATGCATCAACACGATGACTGCCTGACATTCACGTGCTGGAAGGCATATGACATCCTCTGCATAATCTCGTTTAGACATGCTTCCAGGCTTCATTGGAACTCATTTATTGCCATTTTAACATATCTTTAGCACCAAACAACTGTTCAAGTGCAGTTACAAAGCGCCTGCGCGCTTTACAGTGTCAATGTACATATCTCTAGCACTGAAATAATGAAATTTTCAAGTGCAGTTCCAAGCGCCTGTGTGCTTTACAGTGTCAATGCACATATCTCTAGCACTGAAATCGTGAAATGTTCAAGTGCAGTTTCAAGGCGCCTGGGTACTTTACAATGCCAGTGCACGTTGAGAACCGCAGGGGTCCGAAACTGACCGGAGCCTTCCAGTGTAGTACGGCGCCATAGCCTGAGTTGTTTTAGGGCGTTAAACCTGGTAAACCACTAACAATTACCGATAAACCATAAACCCAGTGCAGTTCCAAGTTGCATTTGCAAGTTTCAGAGACGAAGCACAATCTCGCACTGTGGTTGGATTTCGAGAAAAGATAATGCTTTAAAATTCCGGGCATTGATGTGAAGGTACGGGAAACTCTCAGTAACGCTGTGAGGTTTCTCTATATCGACGCCAAATTCCTATCTCGTTCCTAAGGCATGTTGCAAAATACTTTTTTCGCTTCATTATTCACGATAAAGCCAGTGCTAATAGTCTTCATTATTGCCTGCCCCTTTTCTTTCCCATCGGCTTTCAGGCGCGTGGAACAGCCGCATCTGCTCCCTCAACGACTTCTTTAGAGCTGGACTGGTCCAGGTCGAGTGGCTACTGCTTCACCAAGATGTGCAGGTCCGGGGTGTCGTCTTCGTGCTCGACTTCAAAGGCCTTAGCGTGTACCACATAACGCAGTACACACCATACTTCATAAGCAAGCTTTTATACCTCATGCAGGTGAGATGGACGTTCTAAACATTTGGGAAGAAAAAAAGCTTTACTCTTCGCGTCATCGTTAGGTATATTTACTTTGCACCTATCTGCTTGTTGAGGCCGAAATAGTGATGATAGAGGAATAGGTCATGGAACCTATCCAATGGTCATCCTAAGAGACGACTTTTACGTCATAGAGATATCTGTAGCATGGCAGCGGTATTAAGAAAATTGATCCTAGACACAGACGGCACTACGTAATAAAATATCTCTGGCCGCGTAGTTAATGAACAGCTAAGGCTGCATTTCCGTAATGCAGGGCAAGCGTCAAATTCACAGACGCAATAGTCTGCTGTGTGGAGTATTGTTGTAACTGTTATCAAAATAAAGGACAACTTAACGAAGTAAATGTGGCAGCTATGAACAGCGCTTCGTGGGTAGATGTCCTCGCCGTAACTCTACCTGTCCGATCGTATGCCAAGAGAACAGTTCTGTATGCTTCGGTCTTGCTTTCTAGTGATATACATAGCCGGCTGTTTACTCCTGACACTGAGCAGTATAATCGCTGTGCCCATAGCCTTAAAATGCTTTGTTAATTACAAGCAACATGCTTTGGTGTCTGCTATTTGCTACAATGATTTTATGCTTTTCAAGCTGTACAATAGGCGACGTTTTTAAAAGTGTCACGCTAGCATCAACTGCCCGACGCTTCTGCGTCGGAAGACGGAGGAGAAAAGAAGTCACGTGACAGAGAGGGCTGTAGTGAGAGCCGCCTGCTAGGCTGTTCTGATTAGAGCTAGTCAACCCCTGCTCATTATCGACAGCTATTCATCTGAGTCGTAAGAAACTGTAGTGAACTAGTTTTTGTTTAGTGAGTACATTTTGGGTGCTATATCGAACACACATCTGCGAAAAACATCCTGCGCGTGTCTAAGGAACTGGCTTTCAAAAAGAACAACAAAAAAACCTATTAGTTGTAGATACTCATTTTCGGCGAATCAGTTAAGTGAAAGGAACGCCCTCCAGGCACCACCCGCCAACATGACCGGTGCCTAGCTTCGGACAGCTAACGTTACTCGTTTGCACTAATCCATCAACTGCAACGCAGACTGTAGATGAAACAAGTTTCAAGACTCGGCAATCGAACTTGTTAGGGGGGGTTGACTCGCACAAAGCACAACAGCCAAGCAGACGACGCTGGCTCCAGCAGCATGGATGATGTGCAGGCTCGTTCTCTCTCTCTCGATTTCCGCGCTGCTTCGCCTCGGCGCGGCTCCACTTGGAAATCGACGCTCGCGCGACACTTTTGAAAAAGGAGTCGACTGTACATGTCTCAGTAGATTAGAGGTGATTGTGTGAACTACAAAAACTACAACTAATGCATGCGCAAAAAGTTCAAGGTAATCTTGGCATACAAAAATGCGAAACATTCCTTGTTGACAGATTCGTTGTGCATCCAAAAGCAAAATTGATTTAGTCGGCAATATTTGTACAGCACGAAATTATCATAATTCTATGTCTTGAAATCGTACAGCAGTCTTCTTTGGGCTCCATGGTAGTCACATCAGAAGGTAATCGCGCGTCTATGAACATTGAGAACTTGGCGATAGCTTTAATAACGGCCTGTTTAAAATCCCCGCGCCCCCTCTCACACTAAAATCACACCATGTTTGCAAGTTTAAAAACGTAACACTGATTAAGAATTGAGCAAAGTTCGTGGCTGCGGATATGTTAATTGAAGTCCAAAATAGTCATGACTTATGCCATGCGGTTCTCAAGGGAGGTGAAAAACAAATGGGCATATTTCTTCAGTACGGACAAGAAAAACATACAGTGTGAGTGAAAGGTTCCACGAGTAACTGTTTATTTCTGGTAAACTTTACCACGCGTACCAGTTGAAAATTTAATTTATTCTTGTCAATTTCCACCGCATAAAATTGTTTAAAAATTGATATATTCACATCTATTCTCCCATTCTTCTTTTATAGGATTGTTATCCCATCCGTGTCAAAGCTCTCTTCGTGATCAACAACCCGGCGTTATTTGACATACTGTTCGCCGCCGCGAAGCGATTTATGAAGCCCAAATTGCTTCAAAGGGTAAGGACCAAGTTCGGTGCTGGCAGCGCCCGAGCTTTCCTGTGTGGCTTTTAAGAGTGCCCTTACGGCTGTGCCGATTGTTTCATTCTTGAATAGCTTGCGAACTTCGGCCAATATGTGCATTATTTAAGGAGCATGAATTTTGAATTGCATTTACAGGACGCGCGTTTTCGCAATAGAAGCCATTTGCGTTTCGAATAAGTGTTTGACGTAGTGATTGGTACTTTGTGAAATATATAGCTCCCGCACAGCATTGCGCATTTCACTGATACAAATACTAGTTTGTTAGATTGACAATTATGTAGGTAATGGGATAAGGGGCGAAGCCAAAATGATAAATTATCAAGTTTATCAGAGAAAATATTGAAACGGCCAATAAGGTTTAGATAGTAATAAAAGATAGTTTTTTTTTATGACAATAATTTTAGCGTGCGTAATGCACAGAGAGCTCGTACACATCTAAGTACATCGCAGAAGGTCAGGTCTGTCTGTATTCATTAGACGCAGTGCAGTAATTACGAGCTTCCTAATTATGCCAACGCCTTGGAAAAAAGAAGCGTTTTATAAATTACATTAGGCATACGCCGATCCCAAGACACCTGTGCATTGCATGAATACTTTCTACCGATAAAAAAAAAAGGGGAGAGGGGAGTGTAAAATCGGAAGGGGGATAATTAAAATAAGAAAGCCTTCATAATGCACACTAGATATCGATGTAGTGGATAAAAGCAGATAATAGCAGAGGTGATATGCAACAACAATATCACTGCGAGGTCTAGAATCAGCCTAGACTTGAAAATAAAACAGGAATAGACAATAGAGAGAATTAGCATCAAGAAAGAAAACAGATGAGTTGACGATGTTGCTCGGGAACAGATATTTTTCTCATTAACAGGAGCATTGAGATTAGCTTTGAAGAATGCAGTAATCTTATGACATATTTGCAATGTACTTGTCATAATTACCGGGTAGGATACATATACAAAGCAATAAAAAGCTTCCTCAGGGAACCAGATATCTGATGAAGCAGTGCGAAAGCATGAAAGCATCCAACCCCGTAGACAGAACTCTTCTTAGTGAGAGAACTGCAAATTACAAAGATTAGGCATATACGAAAATTCGATAAACTCACTAGGAGGTGAAGAGAGCAATGCCATGATCAGTATGGGTATATTTATGAAAGTAACTAAATAATTATACAGACATTTTTACTGTAGCCGAAACAGTTTTGCACAACGCCAGTAACAGACTTTTGTGAGGAACAGTTGGGTATCCTGCCAGGGCTCAAATAATAAGCAAAGAAAGCCATACGAGCTATGCAGAACAGAAAAGCTGCAGGTGAGGATTAAGTACCTGCACATCCCTTGATGCAAGGTGAATACGTTGGGCCAGAAAAATGTTTCTTCTTATTTGCAATGACGGTCGCGAGAATACCGGAAGCTTGTAAGAAGGCTAGTATTGACGTATGGGTATTGAAAAATATTACAGGCCTGTCACCCTACGTTTCTCACATTACCATGTACTTGTTAAGGTAACAAATCAGTAATAGAAATAAAGCAGCCTTATACTTCAGCGACAGGATGAGCATGGCTGGCTGCAAGAGAGGGTTATCTAAATTAAACCACATTAACAGTCTCAAACATCCGATAAATGCTCGGAAAAGTAGCAGCCCCTAAGAAACTACACATTATGGCATGTTTATATTTCAAGAAAGTGTTGGATTCAGTCCAGCCCTTAGAAGTAATGAATGCATTGGGTATTAATCGTGTAGGAGGGGCGTTCGTAAAAAGAGGTGGGAAATGGTTCTAGGAATAGCGTCACGGACAGTGATAACATACAAATTAGGAGGACTGCTAGAAAGGAAGACACTATTCTCGAATGATATCCATAGCATACTTGTGGCAACTATTCGAGAAGTTGGTTCGGAAAGTTGAAGATAAAAGTTATCGAATGACTAAGTAACCATCGACTTATTGGAAACTGCAGCGCAGCAGTAACAAGGACGAGACGTGAAGAACACAAAACACAAGTGCTTCCGTTGCGTCCTTCTCGTCTCGTCACTTTTATTGCTGCACTGCAATTTTCAGAATTAAAAACCAACTAGCCAGCCACTATGTTTCAAGCAATCTTATATCCACTCACCCCTTACCCTCAGTGCAGGGTAGCAAACCGGTTTCTTTTACTAGTTTACATCCGTGCCTTTTCTCCTGACCTTCCTCCTCCTCCTCGACTTCCCGTTGGCACTTCCCCTTTCTCTCTTAAGATGAACTGAATATAATTACTGGGGACTTAAGAAGTCAGAAAAAAGCAGCAGGTATAGAATTTGATATGAAGAAAACAAATATTCAACACTGCAAGGAGAAAACTACAGTTTACAATATGCAGCGAAGCATTGGGAATGGTAAGAGAAAAGAGAGATATATATCGCAGTAGTGATCGCTGGTCGCTCCAGACCGTAACACGAAATAAATTGGAGAAGGAGAGCAGGGTTGGGCGCGTTTCGTAGATGCCCTCCATCATGAATAGCAGTGCCTCTCATGTGGACAGCATAAGTCAGTACTCATCTATCGGACATAAGCACGGAGACCGGCGAAAAGGGTCAACACTAACCTAAGGCCAGTGTCGAGCTAAAGAAAAAAAATATATGCTTTAAAAGACAAGAAGACAGTAAAATCTGTTGAGGGAGAAACACTAGTTAATAATATCATAGCTAACGTAAAGAAGTAATTGACATGGACACAGTATGCAGTCGAAGGACAGATCATAGATGTTCCTGAAGGGCAAGGTAGGGTAACGATGGGCAGCATGCATTAATTCCTAAGGACGTTCCACGGATGAGATTAAAATGACAAGGTGACGGCCGCTGGCGCAGGATGCAGTACTCTGTAGCGGATGAATATAGGCTAGTGATGATCTATAGTGCAGGCTAGTGCAAGAAATAAGCTGATTGGAAGTCATGCGTAATGTTTTACAAGTGCCTACGCTGCACAAACGCCTGCTGAGGTAATTTTTTTTTCTCCTCATCTAGGTCTGTCTTCTTGGGCGCGACGTGACGAAACTGCATGCCTTGCTTCCCCATGACGTGATACCGGAGCAGGCAGGCGGAACACATGAGTCATACGACTACGACAAGCTCGAAAAAGAGCTGCAGAGCAAAGCCAAGTACTACGACGACATGAATCGCTACGGCTATCGCAAGACGAGCAGGCGCGGAAGATGACTCTACGCCGCTGCTTGACCGTCCACAAACCGGAAAGCATGACATCGCATGAAGAGTCTGTGATATGACATTCTCTCAGAGTCGCGCACCAGCGACTTTAGCTGCTTTCAATCCATATAATATCTCGTGGGGATTCACTGTACACGCTTTGTAAGAAAGGGGTCATTAAAATGTCTTCAATGGTATAACATAGAACCATGACAAAAGCCGACATACGTATGTCGCCTTTTCATTTAGCATCACAGATAAGTGGCGTGTTTTATAGCCATAGACTCCGAGCGCGCTGTTTTTGCCATCATCTAGGCTGAAATTCTAGCACATATATTATCTGCTTGCTGTGTTTGCTTGAAATGCAATTTTTTGTAAACTCCATGCACTTAGGACCTTGGAGAAATAAGTCAGATTGTACAGTTTTTTGCGATATCTGTGAGACGAAAAGCTTTTTTTTAAAAAGTACTGACATCGAATTCCCGTTGCTAGTTTTCTTCTGGTTAATAATGCGTAACATAATGCTGCACATTAATCTCCAAGTTGCACTCCTTTCTCACAACTCATTAATTTATAATTAAATGATTATTTATTGTCTGATTCGGCTTCGGTTTCAACAGCCCATGGGCTAAGACTACAAAGTTATGTATATATATGTGAGACAAGAACAAACCTCCGATATTATCGTTACGATTCACAAGTTGTCATTCAAACTCTGAAAGAGAGCTAACTTTACTGTTGGCGTGAATCGAAACGATGAAGCAGGGAAAATCTCGCGTTTTCTTTTTAACATATATCACGCGGTCAACACACACCTTCAACATTACAGCCATCGCTCGGTTGTTTAAAGCGAAGCCAGAACAGGTGAGAGAGGAGCTTTGGTAATAGAATATCGAGCGCCCGTAGGCGAAATCACATGCATGGCGACTCGTTAAAGGGATCGTCTTGCGAATTACAACGGATACGACAAATCGGAATCAAAATTAGGGGACGGTACTCATTAAAGTCACGTTACATGCAGGAGTAAGCATATCAATCGTGCTCACTTCATGCCATGCGCATGAAACCGGCGTTTATTACTAACGTTGTAAGAGAAAAATATCTTCACGTGCAGCTTATGCGAAAAAAATAAAAAAGAGGAGCAGCCTTTGGAAATGCAAATTATCGCATTTGCTGTATCTGACCGTGCTGTGTGGAGTATAGTCGAGTATATGGCTTAGAATGAACAAGAACAAGCCGATGCGCGGCCGCGAAATAAGGACTCAAAGTTGGGTCATGGACAGTAAACAACTGTCCAGCTGCGCAAGCCAACAGCTGCGGCAGAAAGGGAAACAGTTCCTCTTATTTTAAAACAAAATAAAAACGAAGGACCTTAAGCTCGTATGTCAAATATCTGTCTGCCACACGAATGATTGCTATGGAGGAAAAAGCCAGCGGAAGTGGTTGAGTTATTTGTTTGTACCTATATCAATAGTCTGCCCTGAGAGACGTGCATTGTGTCAGCGAACCGCTATCATTACAAGGCAGTGCTGCTTTGCGTACTCTATCGTTCGTTCGGATTAACTACAGCTAGGTAAAAGACGAGAAAGCGATGTTAACGTACCTGAACGTTCCCCTAAATATTACAGTAATTCGTAAGGATTAACTACAGCTAGGTAAAAGACGAGAAAGCGATGTTAACGTACCTGAACGTTCCCCTAAATATTACAGTAATTCGTAAGGATTAACTACAGCTAGGTAAAAGACGAGAAAGCGATGTTAACGTACCTGAACGTTCCCCTAAACATTACAGTAATTCGTAAGGATTAACTACAGCTAGGTAAAAGACGAGAAAGCGATGTTAACGTACCTGAACGTTCCCCTAAATATTACAGTAATTCGTAAGGATTAACTACAGCTAGGTAAAAGACGAGAAAGCGATGTTAACGTACCTGAACGTTCCCCTAAATTTTACATTGATGCGTTATGCGTGCAAGCGACAGCATGTAATTTCTAAAGAGAACAGCCACATGTGTTTCTCACTGGTTCAACGTACACGACGCTCTGGAACCTAAAATAGCTTCCCTGTATTAACTTCAGCCACCGCATGTAGTCTCACGGACACCAAGGCTTTGTCAGTGTTTGGATCGTTGAACAAGGTATTGTGGCTGCGACAGACACGAAGGGGCCTGGTAAGTGGGAGAAACAAAGAAAAAAAACGAACAGAAAAAAAAAAAACAGGGAAATATATTTTCAAAGGGTGCACACATTTGTTCTGAGTGCTCAATAAAAGTAATGAAAATATTTTGATTTGCATTCAGACGGTGCCGGATATACCAATTCAAAGAAAAGAGCGACCACCTGTTGAACGTATACAGACATGCCTGAAAGTGACATCCCCCGCATTGAAATATCTGTTCTGGCAAAGCGAGGAAACTGGTTCCTATAATTTCTGACAGTTTGCACTTACTGAGAGGCGTGATAATCGTCGTCGTCTTACTGTTACCAAACCGGTACAATGTACGAGTACTGCCTCTTGATTGTATTCATTATAGTGGTTATAAAAGCTGAACTTGCGACTTAAACCAACAAAGAGAGTAGAAACATTAAGATAGTAAGCCCATTTTCATTACTGGTACAGTGTTAAGTAGAGACAGGGAGGTACGGCCGAAAGGTACCTCTATAATAAAAGCCCACGTAGTGCGTAATTTTGTATTGAAAAAGCTAGGCGACAAACCCGCACATGTAAAAAAAAAAAGAAAGAAAAACAGCTGACATTCTCAGCATTACTGAGCAGCGCCAAACTCCGCGGTGTTGACAAGATCGATAATAAAAGGAGGCCATATAGTGTGCGCCTTTGTTTCCTGCCATACAAATAGCATTTTCTTATCTCCAATACAAAAGGGTGATTGCAATTTGAATGGAAAAACGCGCTTCGTTTACTTATGTCCGCACCTGCACGATGCTTTCCTCTCTCACATGCAAATAAGCTCGCACCACCATCGAGTAACAAAATCTTATCAAAAAGCAGCAACAAACGACCAACAGCTTGACGCCTGCGTAGGAACACTTCTGGACGTTTCCAAGCGGGGCCAAGGCAAGAAAGTGCATCTGTCGCGAACGCGATTCCCCGTGCCGAATCCACTTGAAACCGATAAGATTTTATTTGTAGCGTCCGCCAACCTTGCGAGGGGTTTATCCAGCCCAAATAAAGCACCCAAGCACGCACAAGCGACGGCGCAGGTGGCGGCCACAACACAAGTCCGATTAATCGGGCTATGTATTCTGTGCGCATATAGACTTATCTCACCGTCAAAACTGAAGCCTTCAGGAAAACTTCTTACGTCATTACAGAGATCAGCAGGATGATATTTGGCAAACTGGTTTGTGAACATCGCACTCCAGAGCTTGATAAGTCTTAGACTAGCACTCGTTCTATTCCGTCTTTCATCTATAGAGGTAAGTGACAAGCTTGCTTATGTGCCTCTATTACTGCAGATTTTCAGCGCTCACTAGCCCTAAAGCACTGCAGTTCTGAAAATTGTCGACGTATGAAGTCTCCTTAGTTGAAAGAAAGAACGAGGAAACCGACCAGAGTTCATTTTACTTTTTGCTTCTTCTCCTTTGCTCCGTACCGCTTCAGAGTAGAATAATAAATTCAAAACAAGTGCGTCCGTGACCACACGTATAGTCTGCCCAAGGTGAAAGCAAAATAACTGTTTCACCAAGTAACGCACTTTCAAATACTCGCTGCTCGTTCAAAAAAAAAAAAAAAAAAACCAAAGCCAGCTGCAGTTCGGGTTGGAACTTTCAGTAACGGTGATATGCTCCGCATTGTTTTACTGCCATAAAATAATAAGTTCCACATAACACGGTACCGCCCAGCTCAGTTGTATGACTCAAAAGAAAAAAAAAAAAAAAGGCCGTTTGAACATTCCTTTGTCTGCCTCGTACATGTAAAGCTTTTATCAACGAGGGCGGCTGCCGACCTATGCACGAGGGTTGTGTTGTCTGCATCGCCAGGAAAGGAAGTTGGTATATCGTGGAGAGAGGCTGCATTCATAATCAGGCGGAGAGGCGAAGCCGGTGAGTGACCGATTTCAAGATCAAAGAGAGGAAAAAACAGTCTTCGCGCCAGCTGGGAACATTACGCCTCGCATTCTTTAAGGAGCTTGCGGCGAAAAACAACTAACAGTGGTGAGTGCTACGTGCGAGAGAAAAATCCCGGTCTCTGCGAGTGCTTGTCCTACAGCAAAGCGGGCACTTTCAGACTGCTTTGGCGGCCACTCCAGTCATGCAGTCCTTCTGATCCGTGAAGCATTCTACGCTGTCGAGAGGTGACGTGAATCGAAGAAATGGATACCGTAGTCAACGGTAAGTTCTCATGCATTTGCATCATCACATCACAGCCAACTTTTCTCAAGAGGGTTCTCAGGAAAATATTTTCACCTAGGCTTTGTTTTAAACTCCGGATCTTGTCCCACAAAATGCCATCGCATGAGGATCGCAGGAGAGCGCCATCTGCTTTTTCAGATAGGAGGAACAGTAATGTTTTCAGATATATTCCTCGTGTTTTTCAGCACTGATGCACGTGCGATCATTAAACGTCGAGTTTACGCAATTCGTTTGTGTTCCTTGACCAGGAACTCCTGGTGTTAGCGATAAACGCAACAGTGGAATCAGGCACACCAAGTAACCGTTCCCTTAGGTGATTTGGCGGACGATTTGTGGCAGGGCTACGTTTCTTACCATTAAGCCGCGCTACACTTTGGACTTTAATCAGCATCTTTTTTTACCTTGCATTTAACAAATGTATAATTCGGAAATTGACCTAAAATTTGAAATGTTAGAGTTTTAATGCATATACAAATTAGATATGGCTCACGTCTTACACACGATGTATAGAGAAAAAATATATATATATTTTTTGACTCAGGCTAGAGGATGTAACGAGTTTTGGCTTCGCGGTCGGCTACCTCAACTGACAGACACACTTTTTTCTTCTGCTCTTTTGTTGAGCGACACTCAGTGGACGGTTCTGAAACAGCAGTGCAAACGCATACAAGCACGCTAGACAAGGAGAGTGACAAATATAGCGCTGACTATCAATTATTGGTTTTATTTTCCTTAATAAAAAAAAATAATCATAAATCCAGCATAAAAACACGAAATCAATTTCGCCGCAAACTCCGCGAAAGAACAAAATGTTCCCTGCTGGTTCGATGCGTTTTATTCCGCCACGAAATCTGTCTAATGGGTTTGTATGTGTATTCGCTTTTTTCTCAGTCGTTTCACCAATTAGCCTGCCAATATGTTCCGAGGCAACAGACGGTCCCATTTAACAAAGTGCTTTTTTGTCACAAGTATTTGTATGAGCCTTCGCAACGAGGAAATGTTTAGAAAAAAAAAGAGAAAAATGGCCAAGTTGAACTTATTGGCACAAAAAAATGGTTCTGGGATGCGTGCGTTTGGAAATAAATTTATCACGGGGATGCATCGGAGCCCTGTCACCTAGAATTGATACCATCAAATATGGCACACAAGTTCCCTCCTTTGTTGGAGGCACTCATACGTAACTGACTCAAATTATGGCTGCAAAATAATTTTCTTTTCGTACTATCATGCCCAGGAACTTAATGCTGCCGACTCTACAAATATCTAATGAGGAACGGCGATCCAGTGGATGGTAGTAGGGCCGCCACTCTTTCTGCCACCCAAGGATGAAACCGACTCTACACTTGCTATAGGGTAACCGCGAACTTGCCAAGCCAAGCTTAAGGACCGTGTTTTAGAAATGGTTAATATATTGGTGTGGGCTACATATCATGAAATACAAAAACAGGAAGTGCGAAAAGCGAAAAGCGAAAGTGAGAGTTGTACAAAAAAACAACAACAATAAAACGATGGCACATGTACTGATCTGTCCTCTCTGCGTTTCTTCTTAACCGACCTCATTTCCCACGTGTCGTAATGACCCATGACCTACTTTTCAGCTTCACTTTTTCTCTCTTTCGTACCCTTATTATTGTCGCGTTAGAACTGACAGCGTGCATGTGGTGCAGCTAGCCGGTTCGGTTACCGATGTGGCATTGATGAAGGAGAAGGAAAGGGAAAAAATAGCTTAAAAAGTACGACTCTGCACACGACAGAGGAAGATGGGTTTATTTGACAGAATGCCCTAGAGGTCGGCCACGAGGTCCACTGTCGCGCCTGCATCTCCGCACTTGTGAAGGGTAACCAAGAAAAAAGTGGGTTATCGGTGAAGATAGGGGCAGAAGAGGTGGAAACGTATGCGACATCACGAGTACGCCTAATCACAATCACGGGTCGAGGTCTTTGTGGCACAGAAACGAAGAGGCGCACGAGCTAAGGGCGCTCTAATCCTACGGTGAAATGCCCACCACAAGGCCCAGCGAGGTTGCCCCTGTCTCAAAACGTGCCAAGGAGGCGGCTAGTACCACTCCTTCACGCGCCCGAACCCTAATAAATGCAGGTATTATGTTGAAACGACGCAAAATCTCTCTATATTGGGATCTATTATGGAGGCACGCAATGTCTTGTGCAACGGAAAAGGTCACGGATCGAATCCTGTTTTTTAAGACGCATATGTCGAGTCTGTAAAAAAGCGCATTGTGTAGTTGCCTCACACTTCAGAAAAACACAATGAAAGAAGGCGGAGCCCTACCTTGTAAAGAACCCACTATTCTGACCGGCATCGCCAAGGGTGCTTTTGGCTTCTGCGTCCGTATTCTCGTTTTCATTCAGCCAACAGAATTATGGAATCCACAGAAACACAGAATGGTGTCCCTTTTTCTTGTGAATGAGTGCAGATCAGCGATGTCTAGAAAATCAACTACTTGTAGTAGCTTTGAAAAACAAAAACAAATCAAACACTATAAAATATGCAGTACAAGTTTAGAGTCAGAAAATATTCATTTATGCACAGAGTGGCTCCTGCAGGGGCCATAAGCTCAGCTATGGTTGGTTGCGTTTTGCTGCTGAAGGGGCATAGCAACAGTAGCTGGCGGTGAAGTCGGCGTCAGAAAAACGTCAGCGGCATGGAAACAGTTCTCTGAACTGAAATGTTTTTTTGACCGGAGCTGGTTTGAAAAAGAGAGACAAAAAAAAAAAGAAACTTGTGCCCGAGCACGATCTTTGAACTGTCGCGGCAGGAAGCGATAAACCTGTCACCATTTTGTCAGACTGCTATACCGAAGTGCGCGCCCGTTGTTACCTCGTCCCGCCCTTGACATGTTGAAGTACTTGTGTCACGAGTATGGAGTCTGATGCGAAGGTGCGGGACCGGGGTGGCAAATAAACATGCAATATGTTGATATTACATGGCAGGTGGGCTTCTTGAGTGCCTCCGAGTACATAGGACACTTTTAACTCTTTGATTTCGGCGGTGGTTCACATTTAGCGCGTGGTAGCTTGGCTCCCGAAGGCAGAAATTACCCTGTAAAGGTACTGAGAGACGTAAGACTGGATTGTAGTTGTGTTTCTAAAACCCATTTACTGTGCGATGGCTGCGCACATTACAGAAAGACAGAGCTGAGCAAACTGTGAATGTAGCCCGCACTGAGAGACGCTGTCTTCAGCAAAACTCGTATAATGTACCCCGAGGTATTTGGCAGGGGCTTGCAATATCTAGTACGAAAGCGAAGAATACGATGTTTTATTAAACAGCTTTCGAAGCGGAAGCGGAGAAGCGAAGCTTGATGGCCCCTTTGGAAAGCACATTTCCTTCATCGTAGAAGATGCAGTGCTGACTGCCGGAAACTCTGGTGAAGAAGAAAGTACATTTGCACTTATGGGCTGCTTTGCTCCTCTAAAAAGCCAATGACGACATGAGCCAGTGAGGATAATCCGCACATGATTGTGTTCTAATATTGTGGCCGACAGGCGCATGAGAAAAGAATCATGTAGTGCGAGACATCTTGATTGGCCCTTTTCGTCTCTACTTGGCGCAGCAAACAGATTGTGAAACGGAGTATCGGACCTTCGCCGTGAGAGCCCCAGCATGCACCCTTTTCCTAATAACTTACCAATTGTGTGCCGTCAACCAACCGTCCTCCCAATCCTGATCCTTCCTTGACAATCCATGGAACCATCCGCAGATTTTTTGTCGGGGATTTCTTTTTTTTTGTGTGTGCTTTTTATTTATTATCAAAAATGTGCAACACGCAGCTATGGTATTTCTTTTTTTTTTTTTCAAATATTAAAATGAAAACATTACTTTGTATCGAAAGATTGCACAATTGTCATTAATATGCTCCTAACAGTATCGCAATATTCGGTACTTGGCTCGCCTTAAAAAAAATGCCGCCTCAAAAAGACGTAAAGAAGCCATGTGCACTTTCTCCTACAGACACTGATTGTACGACGACCAACATGAGCCGCGATGCGACTCCTGCTGTCAATGGCTTTCCGGACTGCCTGCGAGAGATTGCACGCCGAGATCTTGGAGAAACGGACGACGCAAAACGGCAGGCTCTTCAGGAGCTACGTAAACTCATTGCAGGTAAGCTATCACGAACCAGCATCGGCATGTCACACATGATAAATCAGAAATCTGATGACGGCGACATAATTTTGTCCGTGGTTTAGTAGGTACCTCAATTCGCATTGCGCATCCGAGTAGTAGGACGAGGAAATAGGTGTCCGGCCTTGGTCTTATTTCATACATTTCCTGAATACATAGGCCTTTCTCTGCTTCGTACATGGCTATACTATCCTTCTTCAATATATACCTTCCCCATCCAATTAAACCGTGTACACCCTTGCTAACTCCACTTCAATCGTGTCTGCATGGTACTCAGGCTCGCACCTACAGGTCTTTCGCTTTTCTCTCTACTGAGGCGGCTTACGAACGTGACTGTATCTTCTTTATTTTTCCCTAAATACATTGGCCATTTTCATTTCTCCGTCGGCTGTGGCGCATGCTGTTTTGAGGTTTTGACCCTTCAGTAGGAAATCAATAATCAGAGTCTGCTATTTCGGGCAACCTGCCTGTGGACAAGCTTCGACTGCTCAACATTTGCATAAGAACTGCACAGCAATCTTATAGAGCTATATAACAATGCGTCGCTACGTTTGCAAACTGCATACGAGCTGCATAACGAAGTATTGATGAGGCAATGGCTGTTCTTCCGTATGGCGCTGCAGTCCTGCAGCCAATAAAAAAAGAAGGCATTTGATTGGTGGATAATGTTTGTACCAATGCAGCCAACTATGTACACAAAGTTAGGCGACGGAAGAGCAAAACCAGCCCCGCTGCTGTGGCGCAGTAGTTAGGGCGCTCAACTACTATGTCCAAAGATGCGGGATCGAATCCCGGCCTCGGCGGCCGCTTTTCGATGGAGGCGAAAAGCAAGGCGCCCTGTGGTACGCGATGTCAGTGCACGTTAAAGAACTCCAGATGGTAGAACTCTGCAGAGCTATCCAATAAGGCGTCTCTCGTAGCCTGAGTGGACTTGGTACGTTGAACGTCATAAAGCAAACCAAATCGGACGGCCAAACTCTATAACACCGCTTTCGCATGATATTGTAAATTTAAATAGGCGGAATTCTCGGCATTTTATTAGTTTTGTTAGTTTGGCGAGCTGTATCTCTCTTCTTTAAGGAAATCTGATATGATTTCCAACTGTTGGACGAAATCGAATAAGTCGAATGTACGAAGACTGTATACGAAGTAGTCTTGAGCTACCATATAAAATGATGAAGTAAGCACAGATTCAAACTGCGACTAACTTCAAGCTTTTCCTCAATGGTACAGAGAAGTGCACAAGAACTCGTGACGTCATTGTTAGCGAAAGTTTAGATTTTCTCTGTCTTCACCCGCTTGCTGTTCATGAGTTATACATTATACGCTTCATGAGTTATGCATTCGATGGCATTGGTTTTCTTCCATCCAACAAACGGTCCTTCACTATAAACGTAGCGCCGCTACACATGACGTCATCGTTGAGGCCCCAGCCCGGTGCTGTGCGCTACAGAGAAGTTTGAACGTCTAGTTCACTATATTTGGCGATTGCAAAGATCAATTCAAATGCTAGACAAGAATAATTTCGCGTTATTTACCTGAAAGTTTCATACAGTAACTACCTTTAGGCTCGTCTGATTCTAAAGCCTCTTCAGCTGCAATTTCTTTAAGGCCCTTTGGTCGCTTCTTACACTGGACTCGCAGGAACTCATGATGTCTGTCTTTACTTTTTACCAGCTCATTCAAGAGTGAGTGAAAAGGAGTCTGTGGACAATGCGGCGTCTTCGGCACCAATACGTGGCTTGCTTACACCATCGTATACCTCTCGCTTACTTTTGATCGCAGCGCATGCGAAAGATGGTCAGGCAGTAATGGGCTACGCTTTGTCTGGTCTAATTCCTTGCCATTTTATTTTCTCAATGAGTCCTTTCCATCTTAACTTTTCCCTCCGTCATTGCTCCTCCTCGGCTTGTTTTGCTCATAAGCCATGGACAATTGCCCAGATACCTGCACTTGTTTGGTATGTTGCTTACAAGCGCTTGCCTTTTTGGAGAGGAGTTGGAGAGTTCCCTCCAATATACCCCCACTTGTGCTGTGGTTTCATAACTGCTCTCCTAGTGCCGATGGATACTATATTTTAACGATCTGGGGCGATTACGAGCTATGATTTTCACTGTTCTTGCGCGCAGTACAAATACTGGTTTTCCGCCGAATCTCTACCTTATTTCCTCCATTATTGCTCGATCGCTTGGCCGCTGATAGGTATTGAGAATATTTATCAAGTCTCCTGTGCGGCTGTAGCGGGTACACTAAAAGGCAAATTGTAGCGGGTCATGACAATGCCTCTGTAGCCCGAGAAGACAGACAGACGGGAGGTTTTGCTAGTGTTCTTTATTTATACCACGTATTTTAATATAAAAAAATAATTGCTGGGCCCTTAGCGTAGGATTTAGTACAAATTTTGAGCGATAGGAGGCCGTTCTGATATAAGCTTGAACCCGGGCATTCAACTTTTGGTCGCCTTGTGGGCCAAAGTCACCGCCAGCCGCGGGCTAGAGGCCATTTAGAGCGAACAGTCTGAGTTTTCATCTTGAAAAATAAACATGTTTTTGTTCACTAAAAATGAGCCCATAGCCATTGGATAGACCCTAGTTCGTGGTCAACATAAGCTACAAAATCAGCAGGTACGGAAAAGCGCTTGTTTTCTTCTTTTCTGAAGGATCAGTGGGGTAAAAATAAACATTCTTTTTTTTTTTTCACTAAAAATGGGCCCATAGCCATTGGCTAGACCCTAGTTCATGGTTAACATAAGCTACAAAATCAGCAGGCACGGAAAAGTACTTGTTTTCTTGTTTTCCGAAGGATCAGTAGGGTAAGGTTTTGTTCCTCTCCCGCATAAACACGTTTCGACAACCTTTGCGAATGTATTGTGAAGTTATTTAGATCAATACTCAAGCCGGGTGGAGACCTTGGCGTGAATAATAAAATCAAGACCCATGGTCATATAAGTTGCAGCAGCGATGTTGCACATAATCAAGTTCAGTAATGTTTTGCTGTGGATTAAGCGGCGGGAAGCCATAGGTACGACTCTTGCTCAACTATGTACCCACTCTTTGATGACGGAAAAGCTGCGTAGTGGGAGGAGAATTTAACTCTCCCCTTTTACACTGTTTTTCGTTGAGCAGGTGAACCCCTGCTTCACTGCTCAACGGAGGAAGACTTTCTGATCATGTTCCTTCGAGCTCGCAAGTACGACGCCCTGCGTGCTTTCAAGAACATCAAGGCGCTCTTGGAGATGAAGAGAGATAACCCAGAAATGTTCAATGCTCTAGGTCCGCAGCACGTCCCTTTAGACGCCACTTGCCGAAAACATCGGCTGATAACAGTCTCTCGTGGAAGAGACATTGAAGGCAGACATACTGTGCTGCTGAAATTAGGTAAGACAATTAGGTATGATTGGCTTATGGGGTTTAATGTCCCAATGCGGCTCAGGCTATGAGACACGCCGCGGTGGAGGGCTCCAAAATTTCGTCCACCTGGGGTTCTTTAACGTGCACTGGCACTGACATCCCACAGCACATAAGTACCTTGCTGTTCACCTCCATCGAAAAGCCGCCGCCGCGGCCGGGATTCCATCCTACATCCTTGGGAACAGTAGTCGAGCTCCCTAACCACTGCACCACCACAACGGGACCTTATGGCATGGAAAGGTTAAAAATACCAGCTGTTCCAAAATATGTTTCCAAGAGTTAAGAGACGAGACAAACAATGACATTGAGAACGCCAAAGCTGTTCTTGCCTATATGTTATGCCATAATGCCGAAAGGAGGTGATTAGACAGCGACCGTAAGCATTTTAATTAACCAATGAAATTCACAAACTTCTGACTACTGTAGATAGCAAGCATATTTATGCGAAAACAATTGCTGGCCGTCTAATTACTCAAACTTTTTCATTCATTGAATTGTTGAACCACCGGCGTGTTATATCTGTTTTCAGACCTCGAAATCTACTTCAAAATGTTCCCAGTTCTATGGAGCTGTTCTTATTGCATTCTCTGCGGCAGGGGCCTCAAAAGACAGGCAAAACTGTGAGCTTCACCTTTCATTTCAGGATAGCTAAGCGTAGAAAAGCCATATTCAACCGAACACACATTAATTGTAATTTCCCCTTTAACCGCGCTTCTCTCTAAGA
The DNA here is from genome assembly GCF_055883805.1 of Amblyomma maculatum. Taxonomy (NCBI): domain Eukaryota; kingdom Metazoa; phylum Arthropoda; class Arachnida; order Ixodida; family Ixodidae; genus Amblyomma; species Amblyomma maculatum. The sequence goes on along the minus strand of NC_139347.1, from coordinate 32,525,494 downwards.
AAAAATGTTACCATGCCGAAGTGGATGTTACTCTCTGGCAGTCTACTGCTGATCACAAGGCCATGGCGGCAGCATTTCGATGGAGGCGAAATCCAAAGCACCCTAGCGCTGTGCGATGTCTGCATAATGCGTAAAATGAACTGAGACATTCTAAATTTATTCAGAGCCTTCTACTACGGCCTTTCTCATAGCCAATCCGTCACATCGAGTTGTTAAAGCCCACATATACTCAAATCCCCGAGAAGTGGTAAAGATATGACAAAGCTGTAACCTGATCGGTCCGCACACGATGCAAGGGTTTATGGAGAGAAGGAGAATCTAAAAGCAGCAATGCAGGGTTTTCTTTGAAGGAAAGCGTATTTTACACAACCCGCTCGCCTTGCAACGTGACGCCTGCGCCGAGGTGTTATTTCCTCTGCAGACAACCATCAGCAGTAACCTTGCAGTTACGGCTTTTCGCTTCTCGATCTCGGCGTTTACGATTTTAGGTTCGCATAGTCTATAGCCTAACTAAGTTGGTGCGCAAAACTTGACACGCGATAGGAGTGGCCGCAATTCGCAGGTTTGTGCATAGTTTTACCGCTAAAAGAAAATGACAGTGAGACCTAGGAGGCAAATGTTTTAAAATTTTCTTCTATAATGATGCCCAATACGCAAATTGGGCACGAATCATGGCCTTGTGCTTATTTCACAGACAGTGTTCTAGCAAAACAAATAAATCGCTCACAAAACAAACAGGTACACCCAGACAATTCTTTAAGAATATCGCTCGACCGTTGACTGCCTGGAGCAGCGGAGCCGTGGAGGAGCAGAGTGGAAATCGGGAGAGGGAAAGAGCGTGGGGGCGGAAACATGCTGCTCGAGCGAGTGCCGTATGCTTGGCAGTTCTGGGTTCGGCTCCACAGGACGCCACCCCCTGAGTCATGTTTCATGCCCGAGTTCTGAGAAGGCTTGTTCTATCTACTGTATGCTTGCAGCTTTAATCGGTGCGAACTTCAAACGTTCCAAGCAGTGTAGCCTGTCTTCGGTGGCATTTGCGGGTACTATCTCCAGAAGGTTTGTTCTGATATTAATTAATGCGACGATATCAAGGTAACGTCCTTGACAATTATTTGTCCCAGAAGCATAATGATTGCAAATAGTTAACGGATGCTAAGCTGTTTCTTGCAAATGTGTGTTGTTTACAGCTATTATCCGCACTATTTACAGCAAAAAAAATAGTTGTATTGATATCTTCTAGGTGCGCCGATGCATACTGGTCGATTGCGACCGGCATTTGTTTCACACTAGTCGGAAAAAAACTAGCAGAGGAAGCGCGCTGCAGCAGTAGGAACTGTGGGTATATTCTTGCCCTCGCTTTCCTTGTTACCTACGTCTTCCGGCGCAGCAGCGCCGGACAGTTGATGGTCGCGCGATGTTGTTAAAGAACTGGCCGAGTGTACAGTCTTTGTCAAAATTTTAGAGTCAAGGAGGGTCTGTTCTGAGCCACACCGTGTGGATCTTGATTTCCAGAATTCCAGAACTCCTCACTGTAAGAAGATGTTTTTTGTACTACCCTCTTCAGTAGGGAGGATTTTCAGGAAGGTAAAGGGGCGCCACTACATTGCTCAGAAGCAGACATTTTCGGCTCTAAACTTTCGACAAAGACTGTACATCAGCTGAACAGTGTAAGACCGTTCATGAAGCTGCTTCAACCAATGGAGCGATGGAGGGAAAAAAAATTCTCGGACAGCTACTGTACCTAGTGGTCGTCATTGACAATAAGCTATTTTGATTAATGCGAAAAGTCTAACGTTTTATTGTCTATTATAGAGAGCTCATCCACAGAAGCGCGCGATACGGCAGCTGTCACGCCACCATGGAGCCCGAGCCAGCCGTTGGTTGCATGCCAAAGTCGGTAATAATAATAAAAAAATAGTTGTGGTTTAGCTCTGGTTAACCTAGCCCAATTGCGAAAGCAACGGCGGAAGCTTCTTTTGCCTGACTTACTAAAAATTTAATATCATTGTAGCAGTGTAGCTTTTGTTACAAAAGATCATGTTCACCATTACCTTGGTAGTTGTGATCTCTTATATCAAAATTCGTTTTAGAAACACATCTTTCATCATTGAGTAGGGTGTTTTTAATCTGCGTACTCTCTTTCCAGGAGCATGGAACACTGACATATGCTCTCTCACCGACTTCTTCAAGGTGGGGTTAGTGAGCTGCTTGACACTCCTTCACCGGGAAGAGGCTCAAATAAGAGGAAACGTGATAATATTAGATATGAACGGCCTCGGACCGTACCATATCCTCCATTACACGCCTCCCGTTATCCAAAAGTACATCACACTTGTGCAGGTAAGACTAAAAAATCGCATTGCCCTGTGACACGAAATTCAATCTTGACAACTTACGTCGCTCCGGACCAAAACATCGAGTGCCAAATGACTTGCAACCCACCTCAATTTTTTTACCACACATTTGTAGAAAAGACGTAAGTGCTACGATGTTATCCTTAGAACTGTCGAGGTTATCAGAACCAGCCTAACAGAGCTCACAAGGACATGCTGGCATGAACTATGTAGCCGTGAACTGCAGTCATCATCACCATCAGCAGAAGCCGGACTATTCTGACTGCAAGGGAAAGGTCTCTCCCTTATTCCTCCATTTAACCTGGTCCTATGCCATCCACTTAAACCGTGCGGACTTCCTTAACTCATCCTACTACCTAATTTTCTTCCGTCCCCTGCTAAGCTTTCTTTCCCTTGCAATCTATCCATGAGCAATGCTCGCTCTGTGCAAGCCTTATTGCAGTTGTAGCTCTATCCTGCCCTCATCTCTCTAGTCCTATCTTAACGCTAACTACGTTTTTCGCTGAGCTATATCTGACTAACTGGTCCCACAGTATACTCTGTTATATTTCGCCGGTGCCTTAAAAAGACCGGCGATGCCCGAAAGAGCGGCAACTCGGGCCTCTCCTTTCATGCGGGAAGCCACATTAGAATCTGCCTGCTATGACATTTGAATTCCCGTTACCTCTATGCCACGCAGGGACGTTCATAACAGGCATGAAAGTGGGTGCTGAATAGAACCCCGATGAACTTTGATACGTTCAACTGAACGCTGGTTATGTTCGATGCAACGCTCGGTCGCTCGCAGCCAAAGCTTTCGCTCCAAATTCGGTTCAGCAGCGTTGAACCCCTATAATTTATTTTGCGCCACCTGATAGGTTTGCCCCACACTGTGCTCACGGTCTCGGCCGCATTCGCCCAGATGCCGCATGCGAGGACGTATTATATACCTAGTTAAACGAAGGAGCGGTGCAGATGAAACTTTATGAAGACGACGATATGGTCGCTGTACAGTTAGAGAGTGCGTTTCAGTTGGAACTTGATGAAGACAACGATGTTTGCTGCGCAGCGCGAGAGCGTTCTTCACTGACGCAAGTCGTGATCGGCTATGGCTTTAGCAAAGATTTGATAACTTATCACAATATTTTACAATGGCTCAGTAACAGTGTTCTCTGACTGACAGCGCGTGAAGATCTGCGTGACACATCGTTATCCGACTTGTCCGTACAATATGCAGGGCCAACGGCGTTACAAGGTAAAATTAAATATCATGCTCGTTTTCAATCTATAGATATACCTCAGTCAAATACGACTGAGGACTCTGCTGTAGATGTATGTTTTGAGTGAAATATAGAAGGAGCGGCGATAGCATCGTGCTCTAGTGCCTGGACCAGATAAGCTGTTCGGTTGTTCTGGCGCGGGTCGGGACCGTCCGCGGTATTTTTTCGAAAATGACTTTTCCCCAATTCGCTACAACAAGCGTCATATGGCGCATACTGTTGCAATGCGATTGATTCGAACCGTAGTTATGGCGACCATCATTGTATTCATATTGTAGAATAACATAACCTTGACGAATGGGAACTATAACGTTGTAAAACATTAGGGTGTTTTAGAATAGGGAGAGCCAGCAGGCTAGGGTGATAGGGTAATAAAGGGGCGACAGTGCGCACGCGCGGAGTGCTGCGATGTATAGGTGAGGACTGCGGTAATCACACTGAGCATGCGCATTCGCGCCCCGCTATTACCCCATTTCCCTGACCGATTGGGGCACGCCTATTCTAAATCTCTCTATTATGTCTCTATACATCTGTATATGTCTTAAATAACCCCAAATACCAATGGCAATGACCGAACGTTTAGCAGTATCCCTAGAACTTCCATTCCCGCAACTAGCCCTCATCTGCGAAAAGAGCCGAGTAGATTAAGGTGATATTTTAATATTTTTAAACTTATTCTTATCTTCAAACTTACATGGGTAATTTTACTTCTAGAGCACAAATCACAAATTTTATTAAAATAAAACATTACACCATATATAATTCATAGACAGTTTTAATTACATTGGCAGAAAAAAAAAATGGATGGAAAATATTGCCCCAAAATAGTAAAACAGCCCGAGTTTTAAAGAATGAAAGTAGGCGCCCGTGCACAGTCACGCATTACTTCGACGCCTATTATGGCCAGTAGGCTGATGGTAAATGTAGCTCGTCTTGAAGCTCTTTATTTAAAAAAAATACAATTAAAATAATTATCTTGTTGTCGATCTGCATGTGATCACTTTAGCACATATTCCATTTTCGAGCACAATGCTTTCAATGATGGCCTGGACATCTAGACATTACCAATGCAGTGCTGTTTGCAAGTACTTCGAAGCCTCGTTTGTTGTCGATAGCCACAACTTAGCTTATGAGAGTGCATTATTCAACACTAAATGACGCGACGACCTTATGATTCCCAGCAGCTCACACACTCTGTTTTTCTTTAGGACTGCTGTCCTATGCGAATCAAAGGAGTGTATGTTATCAACCACCCGGCAATATTCACCGCAATATTCGCCGTTGCCAAGCCCTTTATGAAGAGTAAACTGGTGAAAAGGGTGAGAACTGTTCTGTGCTAAACACTATTCGAACTTGAGACTACATTGAGAATGTGCTCAACACACTCATATTTCGCTTAGAATGAAAATATTTCATTGAATGTAGAAATAAAACAATGATATGCTTTTGAACATATCCTGTGATCACGAATTTGACAACTCGTATACTATGTCCTTCCTTCGCCGTTCGCAAGATTCACAAATCGCCGGACAGCACAACGCATAGCACGAATGGTTGGCTTAGAAAGAATTAAGTTGAATCTTGATAGCTTTAATTTATACTTAAAAAGTATAAAGTTAAAACAGTACGAAGAATAAAGAGGTTTGGTTTCTTCGGTATTGTGAAAGAAGGCAGCTGTGTACTCGATGAGAAAAAAATTGGCAAGCTTTTGTTTCGAAGACTATTACCACATCTACCATATATATATATATGAAGGAAAGAAGCCAACAGTCGGCGAGGCCAAGGAAAGCGTTGGGGATGGTACTTTTATGTCTTTTTTTTTTTTAATGTTTGCTTAGATAATCACAGACATCAGTAATGTAATCTGTTTAGGGGAAAGATAATTAAACACGAAGTAGAAGAAAAAACAACGTGCCGATGGTGGGATCCGAACCCACGACCTCCGAATATCGCGTCCGGTGCTCTTCCAACTGAGCTACATCGGCCGCCGTTCCCCCTGCTACTTGCTCGGGTATTTATGTTGTCTGTATACTAACCTTGAGAGTGTTCACCAGCGCCACCCTCAGCCATAGCGGCGGACGTAGAACGTCCTTTGTTACCGCCAGCGTCACGTAGAACGTGATCAAGAGCGAGGGCGAAAGCTGTGCTAGAACCCTCTTACGCTACCTATGGCTTCAAGACTGCCAGAACCGAGACCCCCGTAAGCTACAAGCAGATCAATTAAGGGGAAATGAGGGTGCTCGTTATAATACATGAAGGAAAGAAGCCAACAGTCGGCGAGGCCAAGGAAAGCGTTGGGGATGGTACTTTTATGTCTTTTTTTTATTTATTTATTTTTTATTTTTTTAATGTTTGCTTAGATAATCACAGACATCAGTAATGTAATCTGTTTAGGGGAAAGATAATTAAACACAAAGTAGAACAAAAAACAACGTGCCGATGGTGGGATCCGAACCCACGACCTCCGAATATCGCGTCCGGTGCTCTTCCAACTGAGCTACATCGGCCGCCGTTCCCCCTGCTACTTGCTCGGGTATTTATGTTGTCTGTATACTAACCTTGAGAGTGTTCACCAGCGCCACCCTCAGCCATAGCGGCGGACGTAGAACGTCCTTTGTTACCGCCAGCGTCACGTAGAACGTGATCAAGAGCGAGGGCGAAAGCTGTGCTAGAACCCTCTTACGCTACCTATGGCTTCAAGACTGCCAGAACCGAGACCCCCGTAAGCTACAAGCAGATCAATTAAGGGGAAATGAGGGTGCTCGTTATAATACATGAAGGAAAGAAGCCAACAGTCAGCGAGGCCAAGGAAAGCGTTGGGGATGGTACTTTTATGTCTTTTTCTTTTTTTTTTTTAATGTTTGCTTAGATAATCACAGACATCAGTAATGTAATCTGTTTAGGGGAAAGATAATTAAACACAAAGTAGAAGAAAAAACAACGTGCCGATGGTGGGATCCGAACCCACGACCTCCGAATATCGCGTCCGGTGCTCTTCCAACTGAGCTACATCGGCCGCCGTTCCCCCTGCTACTTGCTCGGGTATTTATGTTGTCTGTATACTAACCTTGAGAGTGTTCACCAGCGCCACCCTCAGCCATAGCGGCGGACGTAGAACGTCCTTTGTTACCGCCAGCGTCACGTAGAACGTGATCAAGAGCGAGGGCGAAAGCTGTGCTAGAACCCTCTTACGCTACCTATGGCTTCAAGACTGCCAGAACCGAGACCCCCGTAAGCTACAAGCAGATCAATTAAGGGGAAATGAGGGTGCTCGTTATAATACATGAAGGAAAGAAGCCAACAGTCGGCGAGGCCAAGGAAAGCGTTGGGGATGGTACTTTTATGTCTTTTTTTTTTTTTTTTAATGTTTGCTTAGATAATCACAGACATCAGTAATGTAATCTGTTTAGGGGAAAGATAATTAAACACAAAGTAGAAGAAAAAACAACGTGCCGATGGTGGGATCCGAACCCACGACCTCCGAATATCGCGTCCGGTGCTCTTCCAACTGAGCTACATCGGCCGCCGTTCCCCCTGCTACTTGCTCGGGTATTTATGTTGTCTGTATACTAACCTTGAGAGTGTTCACCAGCGCCACCCTCAGCCACAACACTCTCAAGGTTAGTATACAGACAACATAAATACCCGAGCAAGTAGCAGGGGGAACGGCGGCCGATGTAGCTCAGTTGGAAGAGCACCGGACGCGATATTCGGAGGTCGTGGGTTCGGATCCCACCATCGGCACGTTGTTTTTTCTTCTACTTTGTGTTTAATTATCTTTCCCCAAAACAGATTACATTACTGATGTCTGTGATTATCTAAGCAAACATTAAAAAAAAAAAAAGACATAAAAGTACCATCCCCAACGCTTTCCTTGGCCTCGCCGACTGTTGGCTTCTTTCCTTCATGTATTATAACGAGCACCCTCATTTCCCCTTAATTGATCTGCTCTATATATATATATATATATATATATATATATATATATATATATTGTAATGTGGATTTAATGGTTGGTTGGAACGTCTAGCGCTGGCAGTACTTTGGGCACAAGGGATCGAATTACCAGCCGCAGGGCACAGCTTCAGCGCGAGCGAGATGGGCGCCGGAGACAAGCGATGGTGATGGCGATGCCGCAGCGTTTTCTGTTCTTTATTTCCCCCGCGTGAAGAAGTCGCCATCCTGGCGACTCAGGGAGAAGAGACGACCAGAGGGTTGTAATATGGCTTGAGGCGGCTAACGTGGACAACCTCGCGGCCGCGACGGCGGTGGTCGGAAGAAGGGGTGACTGGCTCGATGACGTAGTTCACAGGGGATGTGCGTTCCAAGACGCGATAAGGGCCGTGGTATTTGGTGTCTAGTTTGTTGGTGGCAGGAACGCATAGCCAAACGAAGCTGTCGGCCAGGAACGTGGGAGCAGAGGTATCGGTATCATGCTGATCTTTGCGATAGCCTTGAGTGTTGGAGGTAAACGTGCGAGCTAGCTGACGGCATTCCTCGGCCTTCTGTGCAATATCTGACAAGGCACTGTACTCAGAGGCATCTGGATGGTATGGCAAAATTGTGTCCAGAGTACAAGATGGTTCACGGCCATATAAGAGAAAGAAGGGCGAAAACCCAGTTGTTGCTTGGGTGGCAGTGTTGTACGCGAACGTTACGAATGGCAGTACCTGGCCCCAGTTGGAGCTTCCCGATTCAGATGTAACATACATTGCGAGCATGTCCCCAAGCGTACGGTTGAAGCGCTCCGTGAGGCCGTTTGTTTGCGGGTGATACGCGGTTGTAGCCCGATGTATCGATTTGCAAGACGACAGGAGCTCTTGAACTACTTCGGAAAGAAAGACACGACCTCTGTCACTCAGTAGCTCGCGAGGGGCGCCGTGTCGAAGAATGAAGTGGTGCAGAAGAAAATGGGCTACCTCTCGGGCTGTGGCCGCGGAAAGTGCAGCAGTCTCGGCGTAACGGGTCAGGTGATCGACTGCGACGATGACCCATCGATTACCAGCGGCAGTGCATGGTAGCGGACCATAAAGGTCGATTCCCACGCGATCAAACGGGCGAGCTGGACAAGGTAAAGGCTGGAGAGGGCCAGCGGGGTGGCGAGGAATCTTGCATTGTTGACAGGCGGCACAAGAGCGAATGTAGCGCCGTACGAAATTGTACATTCCCCGCCAGTAGTACCTCTGACGAATTCGATCATAGGTTTTGAGGACGCCGGCATGAGCGCTTTGAGGGTCAATGTGATGGTGGGCACAAACCTCGGAGCGGAGGTGGCGCGGAATGACAAGAAGCCACGTTCTGCCGTCTGAGTTGTAGTTCCTGCGGTAGAGAAGGCCGTCCCGAATGGCGAAATGGGAGGCCTGTCGGCGGAGTGCCCGAGGATGCGTAGCCGCGGAAGTAGTGCCAAGGATATCCAGCAGGTTAGAAACCCAAGGATCTTGTCGTTGCTCGAAAGGCATATCCTCAATGGTGAGTGCTGACAAGAATGCTTGAGGAGAGGACGATGAGTTAGGCGAGCGCACCGGTGACCGAGAAAGAGCGTCGGCGTCAGAGTGCTTGCGGCCAGAGCGGTACACTACACGGATGTCGTATTCCTGAAGCCTGAGAGCCCAGCGCCCGAGGCGGCCAGACGGATCCTTGAGAGACGCGAGCCAGCAGAGAGCGTGATGATCTGTAACTACCTCGAAGGAGTGGCCGTATAAGTAAGGGCGGAACTTCGTTACAGCCCACACGATTGCTAAGCACTCCTTTTCGGTAACGGAGTAGTTGGACTCGGCTTTGGTGAGAGCACGGCTTGCGTAGGCGACAACGTATTCGGAGAAGCCAGGCTTGCGCTGGACGAGGACGGCGCCGAGGCCGACACCACTGGCATCGGTGTGAAGTTCTGTAGGTGCAGTAGGGTCGTAATGGCGAAGGATTGGTGGTGACGTCAGAACATTGCGCAGTGTCGCGAATGCATCATCGCAGGCTGACGACCAAGAGGAGAGGTTAGGGGTGCCTTTCAAGAACTGTGTAAGGGGGGCTATGATGGTTGCGAAATTCCGAACAAAACGACGAAAGTGCGAGCAGAGGCCCACGAAGCTTCGCAGTTGTTTCAAAGTGGTCGGTTTCGGAAAGTCAGCGACGGCGCGCAGCTTCTCAGGATCAGGCAGAACTCCATCTTTACCCCGCACCTCCACCAAGTGTAATGTGGATTTAATGGTTGGTTGGAACGTCTAGCGCTGGCAGTACTTTGGGCACAAGGGATCGAATTACCAGCCGCAGGGCACAGCTTCAGCGCGAGCGAGATGGGCGCCGGAGACAGGCGATGGTGATGGCGATGCCGCAGCGTTTTCTGTTCTTTGTCTTCTTTACATTATATATATATATATATATATATATATATATATATATATATATATATATATATATATATATATATATATATATATATATATATATATATATATATATATATATATATATATATATATATATATATATATATGCCTTTTGAACACGTGAAAGCGTGCCCTCACCGAAACCCTAGAGCTTCATTTCTTATCCTGGCCAGCTATATGAGGGGAAAGATTAACTTCAATAAATTCTGTGTATATGTTAGGACTAAACTTGCTTTAAATTTGAGTGACAAAGTTCTTTAAACTTACTTCTTCGGCATGTGTACTATACTAGTGGCACTTACCAATTGTCGGAGCTACAGTTGTGAATTGACGAGAAAAAAGGAAGGCTATTTGAATCTCACAGCTGCAAACACGTATAAGCAAAGTATTACGCTGTGTGATGTGGCTTTACGGCATACGGTGTAGCACGAGCTCTTAGCAATTTATATACGACCCTCAAATTTCTTTTGTCGCATCATTCACATGTTATGACGAAGTATGGTTCCTCCGTACTTTAACCTTCATTTTTAACCAGAAAGCGCGAGCTTGAATAATTTGCTTAACTTTCCGCTGAACTTTGCAGGAGACTAAATAAACGTACAAGCACTTGATAGGTCGTCAAGAACTGACTAAATCCCCACGTATTTTTCAGATTCGTCTCTTAGGGTACGATGTGGGCAAGCTGCGCGGCCTCGTTCCCGACGACCTGATTCCGGAGAAGTACGGGGGCACGCATGAAAGCTACGACTGTGATGAGGAAGAGATGGAGATGAAGTCTATGCAGGCATTCTTCGAGGAATTCAAATCGTACACCTATGGAAGACAACGGTGAACGCCACCTGAACATTCAAGCGTGTGTTTTCCACGGAGAGGGCTACCCCTGAATTGTGCTGTTGACTGGCCATGGGGTCGCTCATTTGGATCTCTTCTCCAAAAGCAATGCGATGAACACTGTTCGCTGCCCAGCTGGAATGTCCACCATCATGCCGACGATCACGGACAGTTACTATAATGCTCGCTGAAGTCGTGTTCACCGCAGGAAGAGGAGGTATTCAGCTATCATCAACATCGTGCATCAGTAAAGCGAACGCTGTGGTGCCAGTGCGCTGTCCTTGTTGCCGTTTGCCGCGAGCTGTATTACGAGGTAGTTTCCAACGAACTATACGAACCAGTGTCACGCTTTTCAGCTGTCATAACGGTGATGCTGAGCCAACATGAGCTCGCTGGTCGCATCATATTGCCTTTTATTGCGAAAGCAATACTACTTTCACTTTCAAGCCTTTGCGGTGCGACGGCGGTGCACATAAAATGACCTTTCGCATGAACTCTGTGTGACGTCACGCCTGAAAGCTGGGCGACTAACTCGCGCCGTCCGTGGGAGACGGCGGGGCGCATGAACGGCGGCTTAACTCCCGCTCTCTCCACCAGGAGCGCCAAAGGTGTTATGACGTCACGCCTCAAAGCTGGGCGACCAACTCACGCCGTCTGTGAGAGACGGCGGTGCTATAGTGAACTAGCGGTGCGCATGAACGGCGGCCTAACTCCCGCTCTCTCCGCCAGGAGCGCCACAGGTGTTATGACGTCACGCCTCAAAGCTGGGCGACCAACTCGCGCCGTCTGTGAGAGACGGCGGTGCGCATGAACGGCGGCCTAACTACCGCTCTCTCCGCCAGGAGCGCCACAGGTGTTGTGATGTTATACAGCTGTATGGCAGTAACATTGATAATGGCGGTGCGTTTAGTTGATAATAATGATGAGAGCAAACGTAATGCACCGTATGCAGCACCAAAACTCCAGCTTTCGCATTTCTGCAGTGTAGATTCCACAGTGCTCTCATTTTTTTTCTCTCTTTGAGAAAACGTATATCCCACTGCCAGCCCATATCCTGTTGCGAAATTTAGGAAAGAAGGAAGGCGGGCAGTGTAAACCTGAATGAACGAATTGTCTTTAATGCTTTGCGAATACACGGGTTGACGCGATTTTAAATGTCCACATTGAAAACTGCCCATCACATCGTTTTCTTTCCAAATTCTGGTGGTCCAATCCAAAGTTCTTTATAATCAGGACAAATGGAGCGTTTCTCAGAAAATTTGGGTCATTTTGAGGCACCCTTTGTGACCGAACATGCTGCATAAAAGCAAACTGTGTGCTGCGAAGCTGTTCTAAATGTCACCGCGGATTAAAGCACGGAAACTGCGGTAGTCAGATGGGGCGCTTTATAAGGTAAGAGCTGCGGTAGGTTTTGCGATAGTTGGAAACCACTTTATGTACAATTGGCAACAATCTCCTGAGGCCTAAAAGTGTAACACACTTTCTGGCAATATTAGCAATATATAACGAACAGCGACAGCACTGCTTCGATGCTCAGATGTCATTCCGTGGAGGATGCTGCATGGTAAAGAATCGCTTTTGGCTGCGGCACTATGTGGGCGTCGCAACCTTTGTTTCCTTTCTGCAGCTTATTCTGAGTTGAATAAAAATACCCCACTGCAGTGTTATTCTGCTTTCTCCTGGCTCCCGCCTTCTCAGAGCTGCGCGATTCCTTTTACTTCAAAGCAGAAAGTTAGAGCTCACGTTAAATGCTACCGTTCTGCAGAACATCGAGCGCTGTCGGCGTTGTTCAGGAGCAAGGATATATGGTTCTGGCAGGCTGTAGTTGGCACAGGTGACTTGGTCGTGCGCTGGTTGTCCAGTGGATTGTGTGACGCCATCAGCCCACATGACATGGTAGGGGTTTCCAACTCAGGCTTCTCCTTCGAGGAGGGAGGGCAATATGGGAATCGAACTTTCCAGGACTCTTGAGCGAGGAGTAAAACACGCTACTCCTATAGGCCACGCTGGCATGCCAGGTGGTCTTTCATATAACTGGGTAGCCTACCACTGCGTGCTTACCAGTATGCGCGAGATAACAGAGGCGCAAATTAAGTGATCAGTGATTAAGCGATTAGAGAAGTGCACGCACACTCGAACGATAAACCGCAAGGGATGCCTCAGACGGGATTAATTAGCGCTGTCGCGTCACACCCTTAAAAAGCGGAGCTTAAGTGCCACCCCTTACCACCCATACACGCGCATTTTCTTTTCCTCTATATGCGCAGTTCAGTAAGTCTCGTAGGATCTACCGTACTGCGCCGACTCTTCGTTCTTCACTGCTTTCTCCGGTCTGAGCTGCGAGATATTTTCCCTTCATTCGGCCCTAGTCAAATGATTCGCATCCTCGAGTTTACTCCCAGGGATATCTTTAAACAATTGACCTTAACAAAACTACGCCTCGAAAATGAATCCCAGGGACATCTTGTCAGTCGACGTAATGATACAAAGAGAGAGAGAGAGAGAGAGAACAACTTTTATTTAAAATGCCTGCAGAATCGGTTAGGCTCCCTCCAAGCAGGGAGGACAAGCTTTTACCGCGACGCGGCCACTACGTCAGTCTCGTGCGTTGTGCTCCTTGAGGTCTTGTTACGTCCCTCGCTACTTCCGCGGGTTCGAGAGGGCCGCCGCCCCCTTCTTGGGGGTGCTGCCCCCCCTCTCCTCGGTTTCGCTCGGTCGCTGCCTCTCTAGAGCTGCCGAGACCTGCTGGACGGCCTTGAGTTGTGTCTCTTGATCACAGCTCCTCGTTGCAGCCTCTAGCTACAAAGACGCGCATCTACTGATTAAAAAATCGCAAAGCGCACAGGCAGAGTGAAAATTGTCATATCGTAACCTACTACGTCAGCACCATTCGGAATGTCTATACCGTCGCGACTCAAGCCCCAAGGACGCGTAGGCGAGAACCCGAGAATAATGTCGGCTTGCAGCACTGATGTAAGAGTTCAGCCCCAGCGCGCCTCTCGGTTGTTGTTGTTGTTGGCCTCTTGAAAAATGACACGTACCCACCATGGGGGATGGCCAAAGTGTGGTGTCGTCCACAGCCTCAATTACAAGCACAAGCTTGTTGCAAAGCGAGATTGTAAAAAATTAAAAGAATGCAGCTATTAGAACGAACAGCCGCTTTGTCGTCGTTATCCCCAAGTGCAGCGGCCGCACGGTGCTAAACATTAGCCGCATAAATCTGTCTTCTGATGTTGAAAAGTTGTGCAGCTTTGTCATGGGTCTTAGTCTGCATTTCATGGAGAGCCGGAGCTATTTGCAGAAAGCTCTTATTGTGAGCCGTCTCAACGCAGACAGCCAGGTAAGAAATGGACTATGTAGTAATACATCTGCAGCAGCCAAACCTGTCAGAAAACTATCTGTCGATGTAAAATTTTATATTGATTGACGCTACAGTCAGACTGTCTCAAAAAAAAAAAAAAGAAAAAGGAACAATCTTACAGAAAAATTGCACTTGACCAATTTCTACCAGTATGTTGATAGCCAATTTCTCAGTGGTTCAGTACTAGACGCTGATTAAACATAATGATTTTAGCTTAGTCAAAGTAGTTTTTAAGGAATTTTTGCATAGGAGAGACGACAAGCCGAGAACGACTATTCGAAGAAAGAGAGTATTTTAATACTCCGGTGCTTCTCAGGCATCGTTTCCATCGCTATGGTACCTGACATCCTATTAAACGCAATCTTGAGGGGAAATACATATCAGACCTTAGCCATTTCATATAAAAAAATTCGAGGACACTTTGGCGACTAAAGTGATGAAAGGCGAAAGCCTGAGCGCTGCATTCTGCTACGTGACTGTTGCGCATGTAGCGATGAATGCTGCTACGAGTAAAGCGAGCGATTACTCTTTCACATTATACGAGTGCATCTATGCAGTGAATTCTGCTTGGCAGCGACGACATCGGGCTCCTTGTATATTCGCAGTTCTGCGTTTACTGTTGTGTGGTTGATTTTACCGGGTGCTCGGCATTGGTTAGTAATTATTTATTAATTACGCAAATGGCACTAATTAGTAAATAACAAATAATGATGTAATTACGACTAATTAGTGAGCAATAGCGATGAGGCATTATGTAGTAATTATATTTATTGAGTAATTAGTATCAATTGATTATTTAGTCATTAATGAGTAATTTATCGTTGATTGTCCATATAAAGCACCCATTCGAGCATACTGTGGTGGGGCTCTGTGATTGGTCCATACATCCATGACGTTATCCCGTCTCGACCAATCAGCCGCCGCAAAAGCGTGAAATTTTTGCTGACGACAACGATGAGGCAAAAAAGGCTTTCGCCTCAATAAATAAAGATGGCAACTAACCTTGAACCAAGTCACGAGCGTTAGCCATCGGCCGGTGCTGCATTCGCTGCTGCCGTTTAGATCGTGGCTCGATTGCACGCCCATCGATTGGCGCGATTCCTTGTTCGATGGCCTCGGCCGTCTGACTGGCGCGGATGCGGTCTCGGTGTTTAGTGAGAATGGCTTGCTCTACTCCCCGCCGGTTATTTTTGTCACGCCGCCTGGTGGATTCACCCTATACATTACCCTCACAGTCTCGACCGAACTACCCAAGATTTCATCTGTTTATGGCGCATTTACCTGGATTAAATGAAGGGTCAGTGCACATGGAAATTCATGATGACGACGATGTTCAGTGCACAGCGCGAGGGTGTGTTGCAGCTTCACACGAGGCGTGATCGGCTGCGGCGATAGCATAGATTTGAGAACTTACAACGGCTTCGTTGAAGTATTTTCTCACTGGCCATGCGTCTAGATTTCTGCGACGCACCAGCACCACACCGGTTCTCACAAAATTTAACATTAAAGTAATTGAAAGAATTTTAGTCATGTTACCTTAGTTAATAAGGCTGAGCATTCTTGTGTAAATTTTTTATATTTTTAGCGCAAAAAACAAAACAAAGAAAACGCCGATAGCCCAGTGCTCTAGAGCCTCGCCGTTCTGGCGAGGTTTCGAACCCAGTAATAATAATAATAATCTGAGGCATGCGCAGAGAAGAGAACAAGGAAGTGTGAAAAACATGCTCGCCAGAAGGCAGGTTGAGGAAGAGGAAGCTCGCCAACGTTCAGTGAACGCACCAGCTAAAGTGGAGTCACCTCGTGGTAGGTGCTGGAACAATCTCCAGGGACCCTTCTCGACCTCGCTGGAGCAGAGGACTTGCTGGTCTTCCATCTTTGCCCTTGAACATGCTCCAGGAAAGCGACGCACGGCACTAAGCCACAGCGTCACCCGCTTCGCAGCACAACCGCGAGCCGCAGACATTTTCTGGCAAGGCTGGTGAAGACGGGGACGAGTGGCTCACCGATTACCAACGGGTGAGCAGGTACAATCGCTGGGATGCCCCAGTAAAGCTGGCAAATGTTTTTTTTTTCTTGGATGCCACAGTCATGACATGTTTGAGAACCGTGAAGCGTGCCTAACGAACTGGGATCGTTTTGAAGAGGAGATTCGCAATTGTTTCTGGGATACCGCGGCAAAACGGAAATGCGCTGAGCAGACTTTACTTCAGCGAGCAAGTGCCTGGAGAAACATGCACAACGTAGTACATTCAAGAGGTCCTGAAACTCTGCAAAGCGGTGAATCCGAGCATGTCTGAAGACGATAGAGTTGACCATCTCTTAAAGAGCATCGAGGAGGACGTACATAACTTTTTAATTACAAAAGATAGCTTGGATTCAGCCATGGCTGTGATCAAGCATTGTCGTACGTTCGAAGCTCTAAGGCTGCGTCGCATAACCTCGAAGTTCGGCCGTTGGCCTTATGTTACCATTGCTGCAAGCGTGGATTGTCATGAGCCTCCGAATTTATCAGACATTATTCGCCAAATCATCCGTGATGAACTCTCGCGCCATCATGATGTTGTGAACCGCAGTGCAATCCCCTGTAATAGCTGATAACATTCAGTTTATTTACAGAGATGACTCCAGCGTTCACTGAAGGTTGCCGAGCTTCCTCTTTCTCGTCCTTCCTTTTGCGAGCCTCTTTTTCGCACTTCCTTGGCCTCGCCTCTGCGCTGCCTGACAATATGATAAGCTGATAATGTAGTGATAATAATAATAATAATAATAATAATAATAATAATAATAATAATAATAATAATAATAATAATAATAATAATAATAATAATAATAATAATAATAATAATAATAATAGGCTTAGATGAAAGGAAAACAGCAGTATCTGTCCCACTTTTTCTGTGAACGCCTGAACCGCACTATTAGGCCGAAGCAATGTTTTTTCACAAATGTTTCTTTTCTTAACCAAGGTCACGTGGTACGCGCTGTTGCTATGCGATGAATTCGCGTCTTTGCCATGGCGACTGTCATTGTTTATACTTTGTGGAATAAAGCGACCTTGACGAACCTGAACAGCGTAGCGAACACTCTAAAACTCTCATTGTACCAACGCTCCATGTTAGCGCTATGGGAAGGAAGCGTACGAAGGCACACCCGTCGTAAAGTGGATGGTTTCTCGCTTCGTCGGGCGCCAGCCTGTTTCAGCTACGCGAGAGAGGCAGGATAGCGAAATCGCGCTTGGTTGACGAAGATATTTCCGAACTATTTCCGATTAGAATAACCTCACTAACAATGAAGTGCTGCAGTCATCACTGACGTTGTTCTCGCAACATATCACCTAGTTTCTTTTTATTGCATTTGTTATTTCACTGCTGTGTTGCATATGTTTGGTTTTATTCCTAATTGTGCAGAAGAGCTTCAACTTCCACTGTAATTATAATTTATTTTTTCCAGTTTTGTTAAACTGCTTAGTTTGAATTCCTACCCTGCTAAAATCCCAACACTGGGATTGCAGTATCAATAAATAAATAAATAAATAAATAAATAAATAAATAAATAAATAAATAAATAAATAAATAAATAAATAGATAGATAAATAAATAAATAAATAAATAAATAAATAAATAAATAAATAAATAAATAAATAAATAAATAAATAAATAAATAAATAAATAAATAAATAAATAAATAAATAAATAAATAAATAAATAAATAAATAAATTAATTAATTAATTAATTTTACGCACCGTTCGTCATTTTCCTGTGAGAGTGAATTTACCAATGTTTGTGCAAGCGGCGCTGGTGTAACGGTGTGTTGTGACTGCGCAAGAAGTAGACGCACTTTAGAGTGAAATGGCGCTAGTCAATACCCCTGCAGCTCCAAGGTACACAAGGGTGCTAACGTCACAGCATCCATAAGGACAGAGAAGGCGGGAAAGAACACTCAGAGAAGGCTACTGATTGCAGTACAATGGACAGAACCGCACCTGCCCTCAATATTTACGACGAAGACGCGGGATTAGGTAAAGGAAAAATTCCAAGAGAAAGAAAAGCTTTTTGACACCTTGCATCCTCCACGATAGATTTAATGTGCCGCGAGAGTGCTTTGGGAAAAGGATGAAAACGCTCGGATGGATGGATGGATGGATGGACGGACGGACGGACGGACGGATGGATGGATGGATGGATGGATGGATGGATGGATGGATGGATGGATGGATGGATGGATGGATGGATGGATGGATGGATGGATGGATGGAATATAGGAGCGTCCCCTTTGAAACGGGGTGGTAGCAGTAGTTATCATGCTCATTTTTCTCCATATATCTTAATTATTGATTTAGAATGGTTAACTAAACCATCATTCTATTTATTAAATTTTGCTCCTACATTACTAACATTATGTCACTTCTCTGCTTTTAAGCCACCAATCTCCCAGCCGTTTTTTGCTAGTTTCTACCGCCGGTTTATTCACCCGGCCACTGTTATCTCTAAACCCCAGAGCTTCAGGAACAGTGATTGCACCTGCATCAACTTCCGGATGGATACCATTGCATTCGAGTATAATATGGTCAATTGTTTCACTGGAGTTTCCACATACAGCACATGCGTCATCTCCATTGTTAAATTTCTTTTTGTAGCTGCGTGTTCTAAGGCACCCTGATCTAGCTTCAAAAAGTAGGGCGCTGCCTCTTGAGTTATCAAAGAAATCTTCCTTCCTGATCTGCATTTTCCCCTTTCGGTATAATTCCACACTCTGTTTTTTTTTTTTCATCGAATTTATCCAATTTTTACCTTCTGTGTTTTTCACCTGTTGCTTAATGCTCTTTATTTCTCCGTCCTTGTTACTAGCATACTTACTAGTTAGTTTCCTAGCTCTTTTCCTCCATTGTGAGTCAACGCTGTTTAGGTACAGGTATTTAAATACCTTAGCTGCCCATCTGTTACTGTCCAATTTCCTCAGGCGTTCCTCATATAATATTTTACTCTGAGCTTCCCGTACTTCGAAAGATGCCCAGCCCATATCTCCCTGTACCGCCTCATTTGTAGTTTTGCCGTGGGCACCTAGTGCTTATCGTCCAACGGATCTCTGATTTGTTTTTAATGTCGACTGTACCTCTGATTTTAGGCACAAAACCGCATTTCCGAAAGTAAGTCCGGGCACCATAATTCCTTTCCAAATACCCCTCAATACCTCATACCTATTGTATCCCCACAATGCCTTATGCTTCATTATCCCGACATTCCTTCGCCCTTTGGCCTTAAGTGATTGCTCATGCTTTCCAATGTATGCCAAACCTTCGTTTACCCATACCCCCAAATATTTATATTCTGCTACTCTAGGTATTTCAAGGCCTTGAATTTTACGACCCTGATCAGTTGAGCCGTTTAAAATCATCAGACCCGACTTAACGGCGCTAAAACTGAAGCCTAGAGCGTCCCCTTCGTCTCCGCAATACTTAACTAGAGTTTGCAATTCTTCCAGACTCTCAGCTAGCAGCACAATATCGTCTGCATACATCAAACCGGGGAGGCGCTGCTCTACCGCCTTTCCACCTAATCTGTATGACAGGTTAAAACCTAGGTTACTGTCTTGTATCCTCCGTTCCAGGTTTATCATATAAAGCATGAACAGCACCGGTGATAGAGGACAGCCTTGTCTTAATCCTTTGCATACTTTGACATCCTCCGTACTTCTTATCCCTTCCCACGTAATTTCTTCTTTGTTATCCCGGTATATTTCCTGTAGGAACTCTATTATCCCATAACCGATACCTTCTTCTTTTAATATGTTCCACAGGAGTTCCCTGCTTATGTTGTCGTACGCCCCGTTTATGTCCAGGAAGGCCAAATACAAAGCTCTATTTCCCACTCTAGATATTTCGATGCATTTGGTAAGCACGAACAGGCTATCATCTAAGCGCCTACCATTTTTAAAGCCGTTCTGAAGTTCTCCGAGTATCTTGTTACTTTCAACCCATGCTTGCACCTTTAATTTCACCGCCTTCATGGCTAACCTGTACATTACAGATGTTATGGTAATCGGCCTGTAGGATTTTATGTGCATCCTGTCTCCTTTCCCTTAATAAATCAAATTCATTTTACTCTGCCGCCAGCTGTCCGGAATTTGCTTATTCGCTATGACTGTTTCCAAATCTTTTAACAACGTTTCCTTACTTTTTGGACCGAGTTCATTAATCAGCTTGATCGGAACTCCATCTATTCCTGTAGATGTGTTTTTAGGAATATTTTTTTCTGCCTTTTTCCAGTTTAGATTGTTCAGTTCTAAGGTGCTTTGTATTCTGCTACCTTGTGTTGCTTCCTGATTTGCGGAGATTACCCTATCGTCGTTCTTAAATGACTCGGCTATAACTGATGTAATGTAGTTCACTGCGTTGTCTCCCTTTAAACAATTTCCCTCGTTATCTTGAATCCGATCTTGCTTTCTTTGATTCTTCTTCCCTAGCCAGCTTATATGGTTCCAGAATTTTCTTGCTCCGCCTCTAGAGGCATCGTGTATATCAGCCATCCAGCGATCGGTGGACTGTCTTATTTTACTGTGGACGAGGGCCTGCACTTGAAGTTTCTTTTGTCGATATGATTCCCATTTTTGGTCGATTTCCTCCTGAGAAGCCTGTACTTTCTTTTCCATTCGGTGTTCCCTTGAAGCAGCCCGTCGTTGTTCAATAGCTTCCCTGATTTCCTTATTCCACCAGCTCCGTGGCTTCTCCTTATGAGTAGTTCTACCTGTTCATAATTCCAGTCTTCCATGGGGCTTTTCTCTATTGCTTCCTCTATGTCTGCTGCTATCTGCGCTATTTGATCGTCGTTTAATTTTGCGTTTACGTTTTGTCTAAGTTCCATTTCTCTTTTCATCAAGGGCCCCATCTGCAGACTAATACGTTTATGATCACTTCCCAGACTACACTCCCCTTCTTCATCTATTTCCATTTTTGTGACCTTGCTATAAATTTCCTGCGACATTAGACAATAGTCAATGGTCGTCTGCCAGTTGCGGAATTCCCACGTGATTTGGCCTTCACATTTTGTTTCTCTATTTACTATAACTAGATCGTGTCGCTCGCAGAAATCTAGCATTAGCTTCCCGTTACAATCCGTGTATCCATTCAGATCGTCGATGTGGCCGTTCATGTCCCCCAGCAGAATAATATTGGCCCCGTTTCTAAACTGGCTTATATCGTCACTGAGACATTCAACAACATCCCTGTTTTCTTGCCTGCATTGATGTCCTGTTCCTAAATAAACTACCCCTATCCATGTACTTATGCCGGCAATGGTTCCTAAAACCCAGATATGTTCTTTACAAGATGATTTAATTCTTTGCCAATTTGTTCCCTGGTGTATCAACATACCTACCCCTCCACCCTTTCTTTCCGTTCTCGTTCTGTTGCACCCTTCCCAGACGTAGCCTTCTATAAACACCTACACCTATAACACCTACACGTCAAATATAGAATTAAAAAAAAAAAAAAATGTATCCTGGCTCGCGTAGATGTGTGCATATCTATTTTTCTACGTCTTTAAAAATCCTGCTGCGTTTGCCTATCTACCCTGGTGATCTCACGGCTTCCAACAGCTCTCTTTTATGTTACCAAAAGGAAAAATGATCTCCTTTGTTTAACCGTTGTACGTAAAATAGCTGTGTTGTTGTTTCTTATCCGAGAGGGAACGCTGATGCGTTGTTATGAGGCCTCAGAGCCTGCTGCTGAGAGACGGAGGGAGACTGATTTCAAGGCCGGAGGGGAAGAGATGTTTCTTTTTTTTGCGCCGATATGGCCGCATGCAGATAGCGTTTAGAGCCCGTTTCGCAAACCAGCCCGGTCAAGGCATTCAACACCGACCTGCTTAAGAGGGAGGAAACAGAGAGTGGCAGTGCATTAGGAAGGGTGTTTAAGCGGCGCGCACGAGTAACTTCTGTTACAAAAAACGGAATACTATTCATGTGACCTGAGGATAGAATTTTGGAGTGAAAACGCCAAGCACCGAGTCGGGCACTGATATTGAAGGTATGTTCATATTCACTTCCATTGCTGAATGGGCTGGTAATGATTGGCACAGAAATCATTTATGTTTCTTAGTTATAATACTTGAAAGAGGTACTGTGACGCGGAAGGTCTGCTTGAAATTATGGAATTTATTCCTTGTTCTGTAAGGGGGTGTGGTGTTAAAGGTGCTTGTTGTAGGAAAATGCATTGCATTTTTTTTTTTTTATGGTTTATGGCATTTAGGGTCTCAGTGTAACTCAGGCTTGAAGGAGACCATGATGCAGGGTTGGATAATTTCTCACGCGCTCTCTGTAATATTCCAAGGTGATGCGCCAGCTTTCTTTCTTTATATATTACTTTTTCTCCCCTCAATGTGCTGAATGTATGCCGAAGTTGCTCATATTATGATAATATATCAGTGGAATCACTCAATTTTGAGAACGAAACAAGGCGTATACCTCCAGTAGTTCTAAATATATATCTGAAAAATAAAGAGCAATTAGTCCTGCTTAAATAGACGCACCCAGAAGAGGAAAAAAACTTGAAAATTACACAACCGACCAACCTTTATGTAGAAACACAGCGCTGTACATCCCAAAACACCATTTACTACATCAGATATGGTCGACGCTGCGATATTTGCAAATAGGTTAGATTGGTCACACAGGAAGCCAGTTCGCCACATAAACAGTGTTGCTGAAGTTTCACTGATTATTGGCTTGTCGATATGCCCACTGCTGGGGCATTGTTTTGCGACAAAGCAGCCAATTTATTTGGGGTGGCACGCATTGAACGAAGTTGCATTCTTGTAAGGCCGGTAGCAGTTAGTCTAGAGTTTATTGCGGCGAAGGAAGAAACGAAGGAAACATGCGCTTGTTAGATTTAATAGAACACAAGAGTCATAAAGGGGTGAGCATATTCGCACACGAAATATTTGCTTCAGTATATATAGACTTCCTGTATTTACTAATCTTGATAGCTTAATGAAGGAAGAAAAACTGAGGGTGGAGTTTTCAATTTTTAATTTTAGCAAACTGGGTGGACTTTTTTTTTTTTTTTTTGTACGCACGTTTTGCCGAATATTATTGTTGACGAAGGAATGACGGAATTTTCAGTGATTTATTGAGGCAATCGTGAGTGGTCAAAAGCCACATTTCGTGTCTATCTCGGTATTTTGCCAGCATGACCAGTGTATTTGTCAGTAATTAATGTGGAAACAACTGCAAGTGCTTCCTGGAGGAATTGCTATCATCGTTTCAAGGGCAACGGAAATTAAACGAGATAGCCGGAAAAGGAAAACATTTGGGAGACCTTCAAGCTCTGCCTTAATGATATGATGCATGCGATAGTTGCCTGTTGTCCTCTCTGATTACACATATTGTGATTAGCAAATACATAAGACATTAATTTACGTGCAAAAAATACAGGACCAACAAAGAACTCTCGCTTCTTCCTAAGCCGCGCAAGTGGGCCTTGTGAGGCGCAGTCGGTAGCCTGTCTGAATCGGAACCAAAAAGCTCCGGGTTAGAATACCATCTCGAAACAATTTTTTGGACCTTTTTACTGAAGTGAAATTGATCTCTTTACAAAGAAACCATTTACGTCATGAGGAATATTAATTCGCATTACATGTAATGTTTTAATCGCTACCGTTCCACGCGCATAACGTGAAGTTTCACTTAAGCGTTCGGGTTATTTGGAATTTCTGCGCGAAGTCAAGTAGCTGTTACGTCTTCGCCCTCTTGACCAACCAGGGCTTTCGCGATATGATGCTGCACGCCGACGGGATGACGGTAGGCTCTCTGCTCAACCGCAGAGCTAAAGCTCTTGATTCAAAACGCACTTGTGTTTCACTGCTAACCAATAGCTTAACATGTTATTGTTCGTTTGTCGCGTGAGCTCGAGTGAGAGGGCGAGGAATCACACGTCTGCATGTTGACAGCGATAAAACCACTGCTAAGTCGCCTAATTGTAACAAGGCGTTGATGACAATCTATTTCTAGATAATATACCTGTTGACACTGCTGCTGGAAGGGCGCCCATTCAACGCGTACATTGCGTCGTAATCGATATCTTTTCGGCCAAAAGGCATTACCCTTTGGTGCATTTTGGGGATGACAAGAAAATGGCTTTGGCGAGAGTTTAGCAGTCCTCGTGAGCTGACTTATGACGAGCTGCGGCAGCGGCGGCGCCTATTAAAATCAAGATATCGGCAAATAATGGACGGTACCTATTGTTACTTTGTAGACGATACTATCAGAAATGAAGGGGGAAAATTGGCGAGTGTGTATGAGTTCATTTCCGTAGCATTTCTTCCAGCGTAATCGTTTTAACATGCAGCATAGTTAAACAACCATAAGAAATAAAATATCTTCTAAATTAAGCGGTACTCTGAAAGATTGATAGGAGCTTAAAATCCCTTGGCTTCATCGCAAGAGCGGTTGAAATATCCTCCCCACCCTTCCGACAACTATTCACATTGGAGGCTTAGTTGTTAGATTCGGTTTACAGCGTTTATATTTCCAAAGGTCGATCAGTGGTAAGGGTGCTCGACTTCTGAATAGGAAGACCCGCTGTCGATGCAGGCCACGGCGGCTGTGGATCAGCGGAGATGAAACGCAAGGTTTTCATGTACTCTGCAACGCCAATGCACGTTAAAGAACCCCATGTGATCAATTATCCGGAACCCTTCATTACATATTCTTTCATATATCTAAGGCTGCTTGGGGGCGCTGAACCCCACAAATTAAAACAACAGACAACTAGAAGAAAAAAAAAACATACATACGCGATGAACTAGAACACGACTTATCAATTACACCAGACTTTCTTGATTCACTCATTCGAAGTCACCCAGAAACGGGCCCCATGCTTCATATTTGACCTATCTATTAATGCGAAAGCATTTCTTGCTTCATGAGTGGCGGGGACATTATGTGCCCTCACGGGAAAGAAAATAAGAAAAATAACTGAAACGTGTCCCCGCGATGACTCGAAGTACCACCCTTCGATGCCCAGTCCAGTGCGCTAGCACTGCGGCTTTTTAACGCGAGGGTGTTAAAGGCCCCGTCCACCATAAAATGAGGCTTTGGTGTTGTGAGCGGAAACTCACGAGCACGGCAGCTGCCACGGCCGCGCACTGACTATTCGTAGGGCTGCCGGACGTTACGTTTGGCAGGAGCTGTCAACTAGGACTTCTCCTATATACATACGGAAGGGTGATTCAAGATCAGCCTGCCAAGGCCCTTACATTCTGTTACAGACATGTTACCCCTAGACCACGCAGGCACGTTCACACCGCTTGGTTAAAGCGGGGCTTTATATGTAGGCTGGTAGCCTATACTATCGCTTCATACCCTTCCTCCACCTCTTCGCTTATGCTATGTCTTAATGGAGCCTTGAAAAACAATAAGTGGCGAGGGTGACGATCAAACGCTTCATCCAACAGAGTGCGCCGCTATGATGACCGCTGTGGATGGCCAGGCGACACTTGCTGGCGGTGACTTGTCGCACGGCCTCCGAGACCTTGCACGGCATGAATTAGGAGAAACAGACGTCGTAAGGCGGGAGGCTTTGAAGAACTTACGAAAACTTATTGCGGGTAAGTCTTATCAGCCACATACTTCAATTTGAGCGTTGGTACAAACGCGACACAGATTGAAAATCATGGCTTTGTTTTTAATGTTGCTAGGCATCCACAAACATCGTGTTATATCATCATGACATTCCACTCAGTGCGTAATGTAAATGCACAGCTCAACCAGAACACAGTGCATGTTTATGATTTTGGAACGTTTAAAATATCCGAACTTATGTCCGGAGTTTGGTCCTGCGCTGGGGGAAATGTATAGCGGCATTTTAAAATCAAGATATTACACAAGCTTGCAGTGAATGCACTCTAAGGAAAACAAAACAGCGCACTCATTTTTGGCGCCACTGACAGCAACACAATTTTTATGAGCTGTCCGTATGATATGAATTAAATCTAGAGAGAACCTGGACACCATTTTTTTTCCATGGCCCGTTACGGGTTAGCACATTCTATTGCCACGCTTTGAGTGTAGCCTGTCTATGGCTATTATTAGTTTTCTCCCTTATTCCCACCTTTTCCAATATTATCACAGAGGTTGATACTGGTTTGCTTCCACCGCGTCAAATGTATGTGCTATTCGGTTCTGTTTCGAATACCTCAACATGACCTTTTGTGCTATGTGACTAGATCAGACCGAGAAGCGTTGGTTCACTTCTTAAATGTGCTCTGCAAGTGTCCACCTTGCTTGTAAAATAAAAATGACGACCCTTAGGTTTTAAAGAAAGTTAGTTTGTTCGCATTCCACCATAATCCCCGCCTTTCTTCATTCAATTGAGAAGGGAGTCTTCGAAGAGACCCAAACGTTCGGTGTCAGCGGCTCTGACTGGTGTCTCCAGTGCTTTCTTCATGTCTTGATGACGGCTATTATCAATGAATCTTTCCTTTGGAGCTTCAGACTTTACAGAGGATGCGCGAACAAGAAAAAAGCTAACAGAAACTATTCATATATACCTTATTGGACGAAGTACGCCAAAACGTCGTGTTACAGTTTGCCGCTAAAGTAATTCCCTATTGATTAGCCTATATGCTGCGAAAAACTTTCTTAAAATTCTGCATCAGATAAGACCAATAACTATTTGCATAAATTAATACTACGTGTAACGGGAACAAATTTTTTGTTTAAATGCACATTATGGTAAAATATGGCTCCCAAATTTCGCTCCTTTTAGACTGCTTTTTCGTTCACCCAAACCTAATCTCTGTCAAGTTTTTTTCTTTGGGGAAAAAAGCAACAAAAAAAAAAACAACGATGCCAGCCCGAAGTTGACTAGTAGTGCCCACGGGACGGGTCATGTCAGTTAATATCAATCCAATATGATCACGCGTTTAAATGCTAAAGAGCTCTTCGAAAAAAAAAAGAAAAAAAATCGTGGTGCTTTACTGAACGTAGTGTTTCCCTTCATTCTTCTTTATGACAGAATTTGGACGGTTGCTATGAGAACTAAGCTTGGCGCTTGCTATCATATGACTGTGTCGTCTAGCATGTATGCCACTATTAAAATAGTGTGGCTAAAACGTTTCGCGAAGGTTGCCAGGAAATTGCTCATACAATTCACTTCTTAATTTTGTAAAATTTACCAGCACAGGCCGAGTGCACATCAATTTTATCTCAGAATTTCTTCTGTGAGCTTTTATAACCTTGCGCTCCCTGCAGTCATGACAGCTATCATGAAGCTTATTTTGTTTTTCGTGATAGCAAGATAAAGTGAGAAAACTCAGTGCAATAACATGATTCAGAGTATGAGAAGCCTTTCCCTGACGAATAAACCCGGACGGCGCGCAGAGTCTGAACTAAGAAATAATTCCATAATTATTGTCGTTATTTTTATGTCACTATCATTAATCGAATTCTACAAAAAATTTAGTCTGAAAAAAAATTTAAAAAATTTTAAGTCAGTCATTGCTGTTTACATGAACATGCAATATTTTCTGCTTTCTGAAAAGAACAAAAAAAAGACATGTTCGCCATGCGTTATTGCAGCATCTCTATTAATTTCGGCCGTGTATCAATTTAAGTCATATGTGCCAAAATTAGCGAATCAAATAATTCCCCGCTCCTTTCTCCTGCCCATTTAAAAAAGCTCTCGAGCTTTTATGTCTATCCCGGTTTAGAGTCCCACCGGACCATGCCGAGTCATAGAGGATAAGGTAGCAAACCCAGGGCAATCAGATGAATAGTTTCGGCAGCATCTGCTGTGGCTGAGTACTTTTCGGACTGACGTCATATGCTGTTCTGGCTTTGAAAGCTGGATGAGACAGTGTCTCTATTGGCAGAAAAAAATAACATTTTCTTTTCTCGCATTCTTTCCTTTATCAGCACATCCTTCTCTGCCCTGCGGCACGGACGAAGCCTTCCTAACCGTTTTTCTCCGAGCTCGCAAGTACGACACCCTGAGCGCCTTTCATAGGGTGAAGGGCGCTTTTAAAGCACGAAGAGACAATCCGGAGATGTTCAAAGATCTGGGCATCCACAGCGTCCCTTTTGACATCACCTGCCGCAAGTGCAAACTTTGGACGGTGTCTCAAGGTAGAGACCCTCAAGGGAGACCTGCAGCAAGGCTGCACTTAGGTAAGATGAAACCTCTCCCTCATGTCACAGTGGAAATGCTCGAAAGTTTACCCTATAATCCTCAGTAAAGAGTAACGTAATAAATGATGTCCATGCTGATGAATTTCTTAGGGGCTGGTCTACACGAAAAGCTTTTGTATGTTTTCGAGGTGGGACTACGCTCGCCAAGCTGCGGTGGGTGCCCATTAATGGACACATATTTTAAGCAAGCGCCCACGCAGAAAGTGAAAGTTGAATAGGATACTGGGAGCACGGAAAGTGCTTAAGACTACCGCAGGTAACAGCACTGTATTAAAAAAAAAAAGAAAGCGCGTATTCTACCTGATGGACTCTTCTTTGCGGGAGCACCGCGGCCTGGCCTCTTAACGCGTTATTAAAGTTCCTTGTTGGTTTGAAATGCAACGTCTTCTGATAATATGTCTGAGTTCTGAGGGGAAAAGATTGGTACTACACTGCAGTGCAGTGACCACCTTCATATTTTAGCTTTTCACATGACAAGACTCTGGAATAACCTTTACATTCTGACACGAAAATTTTCATAACTGTCGGGACAGAATTGCAGAACGGTAGTACTAATCGCATCAATCTGCTATAATTTGCCAAATCTACCAAACCTAAGTGCTGATCCTAACAGGACTGATAAAATCAAACTTTGGTTGTATAGATAGCCATGGCTATTGAAAAAAAAAAAAAACTTTTTTTTTACCCCCTTTACGGCAGTCAAAGTTGCGTTAGCTTACTGTTGGCAACGTGAAAATTTTCAGCTGTCCACGGATGGTGGTGTATAGCTCAGATGATGAATTATGTTCATGACCTGTAGCATCGAAAGCAGAACCCTTATTTTATGTTAGGACTGGAGCAATGTTTTTAGCAGCGCATTTGTTACTCGAATCAGGTTTCCCCACTACCACTACCACCATCACCACCACTCCTCCTCACGTGTAGTTCGCCTAGAAGGAAACTCCTCGTTCAGAGCTTAACACAGTTATCGCCAGCTACATCGCTTCTTTACCGAGTTAATCCCTGTCCCGAACGCAGGTTTAGAGTCTGGCCACACATTGGTATAGCCACATTTGCATTATCAATGCTGTTCGATGCTTTACTCTTGGAGATTCGCGATAGTGTTTTGTAAGGAAACCATAGCAGCAGCTGATGTACGATTAAAAAGCGGCCCCCTCGAAAAGCTTCCGTACGTGACGGTGCTTCTATTCAGCAGAATGGATACGGCTGCAAGAGCAGAGATGAAAGTAGAACTACCCTGTTCATCCACCCTGCACCTTGTAATGACAGGTCATCTCAGTTCCACGTCGCCAGGAAAGGAAGTCGTTCTCTACATGGAAGTGTCGGCCGATTGATAGTGGTTTGGGACTTCCGCTTTCTTGTGTTGAACATATGTAGGCCTTACGCGCAAGCGAGCCAGTCATGTCTGGCGAGTTGGCATTGTTTGTATAAGAGAAAAAAAAAATGAAGGCCGTCTTAGCGCGGCTACGCCAAATGCGAATTAAGTATGCTGGCATTTCAGTTTTTCACTTCGGTTTCGGGGCGAATATATTCGGTAGGATACCGTCGTAGCTCATCGCGTTACGAGAAAGGAAATCTGACATAGATATAAAGCCCCGCTTTAACTAGGCCGTACCAACCAGTCTGAATGACTTGGCAGTAGCAACAGTCTGACTCGGGATCCCACGGTTTCGGTGAGTTCGCTTGAATCCTGTCGCACAAGAGCTGCAGCCGAAGTGAGAAGCTCCTGTCAATTCGGCCACGACGAGGAGCCTCGTGACGTCACAAAACCAGCCGCCTAATCAGTGCTCGGCTGTGCCTGCCGGAGATATGCTCATGATGAAGGCCGGACAAGCATTTCTGAAATGCGGGATTGGGGATGTCAGCGGTATCGCCCTAAAAAAACAGCAAGAAAGACACGTAGGCCGCAAGAAACTACAGAATAGGTGTAGTACAAATGCTTTCTGCTTTTGTTTTTGTCTTCCGAGGGGTGTGTCATGTTTTGCAAAGCCTGGTCATTTTCGACAAAAATAGATAAGCAAGATTTTAAAAACAGCTAAGAAAAGGCAATCGGAGCTTTTTCAAATAACTAGATTCACGGAAATTTCAAACAGCATTCCTAATAGACGCTGATTAAATTAGGGTGCGCTATTTCTGAAATAGAGCACAAGAAAGTGAGAAGTGCTGCATATTTCGTGATCTATGGGGCTTGTTACATGAAGCGAAGAGGATGACGACATCGTAGAGAAAGCAAGCGAGATGAGCATTTATTTTTCGTCCAGTATATAGCATGGAATCACTTTTACTGAAGTTGTTTTATGACGTTTCTCTTTCGACCTGTTCCCTGCCCCGATTCCACGCGAAATATTCTAACCGCCTGTCTTTAATAAATTATCATGCTCGGTCGAATGTGCCTTCCGTTGAGTGTCTCGATCAGTTTCAGGAACTGCTTGACAATCTATTCGGCAAGCTAAAACATATCTAATCACTACTCAAACGTTTCAATATCCGTAGCATTACCAATTAGCTCCTTTGCCTCCAAAACCTTTGTCTTTCTCATGTGAAAGATCGTTCTTCGATAGGGAAATGCGCTGGCATGGTCTGGCAACCCGGATCTCGCGCATTCCTGCTTTTGCGAGCAGTAAATGTTCTAGCGACCCTTGATGGATGATTTCCTTGGCTAATTCCGTAATTCCATGAGTCTTTAACCACTTTATATATAAAAACATAATGGCAAAAAAGGCAGCACAGTCACTCAGTGAGATCTCGATATCTACAGGGACGAGCAAGACTTGGGGGGCGTAGATGAATTTCGGCACAACAAAAGTTAATTGACGACGTGACCAACGAACGCAAAGCAGCAGAGAGAACAAAAGCGTGCCTTCCTCGAGATAGGAACAGGCAAAAACGACGACGCTGCTGTGCACGGCTAGACTTGGCACGAACTCTTCTGCGTCCCCGTTTCCAATTTATCTCTTACGAAGATAAGTAGCAACCAAGTGCTAAATGTCTCGGTGCTTGCTATATGGCATTGGATTTCTATGCGTCCCAGTAAGCACGTCCTCCACTGGCTTCTCTTTGTACGCGTACGCCTCACATGCGCTATGTGCGTGCGGAAAAGTAACACGGTAAACAGCATACAAATATTTAGAAGAATTTTGTTGAACCTGTAATGATCGACAACTGCGGTAGAAGGGAAGCGGACGGGACCTCTGAAACGCCTCACCCATATGGTCCAGCCCTAAATTCGTGCTTCCATGCAGCTCAAGACGTTCATCAGAAAGACGAAGAAATACGACACTCTCCGCGCTCTGCAAGGAGAAAATGCATAGTGACGATCACTGCATTTCGTCCTCGACGCCGCCTTATGACAGAGCGTATCCTCGACTGTGCAAAGAGTTGTAGGGAAATGGTCCGCTGCAGTTTTAATGTTATGTTTTTAAGACAACGATTTTTAGACCGACATGAATTTGCCTTTTTATTTTTATCTCTCAGTCAAAGCACGGCCGTGCGCGCCTCCAGTCACATAGGCAACTGTATATATAGTTGAAGGTGGTTACTGAGGCTACTAATTGCGTATAGGTAATTAGTTGCCTAATTCCGAGCCACCGACGCTTATGATTGCAAAAACAAAACCGGCAACTGGAGCTGCGCTTGCGATATCGAAGTACACTTCCGTTTACTGGGGACGCAGAGGCCTTGCGCTCCGCTTGAACAGACGCGGGCATAACACTACCGAGAATGTTGCTGCGACCACACTCCTCTCGCGCCCCACCCAGTGAAATTTAAGAGGATGCTACTGCATATGTAAGCAAATGTAGCCGGCGAACGATCGACGCCAACAAACATTTCTAATTTCTGTTTAGTATACCCGCCAGAAAACTTCAAGCACTCAAGAGAGCTAAATATTGATTTCTGGGCGCATCTGCCTCCTTCAC
Source organism: Amblyomma maculatum (assembly GCF_055883805.1). NCBI lineage: Eukaryota > Metazoa > Arthropoda > Arachnida > Ixodida > Ixodidae > Amblyomma > Amblyomma maculatum. Next base: position 32,493,207 of record NC_139347.1, on the reverse strand, counting down.
GTGTATTTTTTTCTATTCGCTTACATTACGTAGTCAGAAAAAACCACAGAAAATTTTCTGTTACGAGAGGATTCCTGTACGGTTTTTGACGGGAAACCTGTTGTCACAACATAATGTTCTGTAGCAACAACAGAAATGTCTGTAGCTACAACAAAAAGTGCTACAGAACTACAGACAACAGAAATATAGTACAGAAAAACTACAGAACTACAGAAAAGTACTACAGAACTACAGAAAAATCTGACGTTTATTGACAGAATACGGAATATTTTGCCGCATTTCTGACACGGTTCTGTAGGATTTTCTGCTGGGTATGTTGTGGCCACATGCTACATCAACCGCTCAGTAAACGCCTTGCGAAGAAAGTGCTACATACTTCCGATTGGAATATTCAGTCTTGAAGCTAGTTATGCTGTAGGCATACCTAACAAAAAATATTTTTGGTGAAACAATTTTTGCATATTTTGTATATTATATGTATTCTATTTCCAGGAAAGTGGAACACTGACATCTGCTCTATCAACGAAATGTTCAGAGTGGGCATATTGCTAGTTCTGCATCTTCTTCGCAAGGAAGAGTCTCAGATAAGGGGCGTAGTCTATGTATTGGACTTCATGGGCCTCGGACCGCATCATTTGATTCAATTCACGCCTTCTGTTATCAGAAAATTCATCACGCTAGTCCAGGTGAGTGGAGGGTCGGACATACATGGAGAGCAGATAGCACGTTGTCATGCCAAAAAAATGATTTATTTTCTCTTGGGTACCAAATGTCAGCTAAGCTGCATGTGGGTATTGTCATGTTTCCGTTTTCATCCTCAGGATGCGAAACCGTAGGAGTGTTGTGACCTGAAAATGGTCATAGCAGCAAAAATTACGATAGAAGGGTAGTGGATGTTTCCATCGCACTACTGTTAGCCGCATTAAAATTTGACGCTCATTACTTAGAATGATATAACATCTCAATGAGAAACCCGAATGTTTAGTAAGAAGCCCCAAAACTTTCAGGTCTTTTAGTATTTAAAGCTTGCGGACTGCGTCTCTTTTTAGCCAAAAAATGTTCGTTCTTTATTTTGGTGTGCGCATTTCAGGTGAGCTATGTGAAAAAAAAAATGCATGTGTAAATATATAAGACCAAGTGAAGTAGAAATGTTACCTTTCAGACAACAACTGCACCCGTCTTTCTGAGCAGCCTATTCGCAAAATCACACAGATGTCGTATATTCGTACACCAAAATTTCCTTTACTTGAGGGTTTTTCGTTAGCGTTAATTGTTTCTGCGACTTCTGACAAAGAATTCGTTATGTTAAAACTGTTTTCGGGTTCTACACGACATTTATTCATAATTTACATTCACAAGTCCAAAGCTCTGTGCTGCTTTTGTGTGATTTTATTAAAATGCTCTCTCACTTGCATCACACACACACACACACACACACACACACACACACACACACACACACACACACACACACACACACACACACACACACACACACACACACACACACACACACACACACACACACACACACACACACACACACACACACACACACACACACACACACACACACACACACACACACACACACACACACACACACACACACACACACACACACACACACACACACACACACACACACACACACACACACACACACACACACACACACACACACACACACACACACACACACACACACACACACACACACACACACACACACACACACACACACACACACACACACACACACACACACACACACACACACACATGCATTTATCGAGTTTCAGCGAACACAAAAAAATAAGCTGAAATGATTGGGTGCACAATAAAAACAAAAGTATTTGTAGGAGCACACTCTCCGGGACATAATATACTGCAAAGTTTCTCTAATTATTTACGTAATTAACAAAACACACTTATTATTTTTAAAATTATAATAATTGGGTGGTTAGTTCCAATTGGAAGTTCGATGCTGTGAACGAGGCGATGCCATATCAGTTTTTGAAACGAAGAAAAACTCGTTTTCTATCGTGCAGTAGCGTCAGGAAATCGAACGTTTTTTTCCGCACGCAGCAAAACCGAGCGCACGAGCAGCGCCGGAAGTATGGCGCAAACACATTGCCCGCTGGGGACATGTCGCAAAGAATGCGGCGCCAAGTTTAAAACAACGCAGATTTAATTAGCCCAACGGGCGTCTTGCGATTTGCCTCCACCAAATTGTGACCAGTGCGGCCGGCGTTCAACCCGTATCCTTTTTGCGCAGCGAAGGCTATCAAACGCACTGTTCATAAAGTCCGACTCGAACGTTCTCGTCTTCTTCTTCTCCTTCTTCTTCTTCTGCCTTGATATATGGCACGCCGATGCACTGCTGCAAACCGTATGGTATAGTAGGCAACTCGGCGCGCGTCTTCTTCTTGTCTTCCGAATCTTCTTTCTCCATTTAAGTGGATTTTTCTTCTCTCCCTTCCCGTATTCTTCTTCGTCTTGACGCATTCCGATTCTTCTTGCTCCATTTGACCGGCTTCTTCTCTTCCTGCCTCTTCTCTCTTCCATTTTTCTGTGGCTCCGAGCAACTAGTTGCCATGGTTACAGCCCATGCGCAGTAGTGACTAGCGACGCTTAACCGAAATGCACCGCTGAGTAGCCTAGTGTAGCTTTCGCTACAAAAGCCGAGCGTTTTGACCAGTGAGCCACCACGGCGGGGCAGACAACCGTAAGTTAGATTTTAGATGCGGTTTTCTAAAGCCCGTACAAACTAAGGAATCTTAAGCATGCACATTTGACCTCATATGTGGTGCGAACCAATCACACAAATTTTCTAAGAAATGCAGTCGCCTTTAAACACTTACGTGTGAGCTCTCGTTGTTGTATGCTGTGAGGAAACCGAGTTCCTTATAATCGAGATGTATTTGTCATTGCCAAATGAGCAAGACTTTCCTACGGCCAGTAGGTGAACTTTACTCCGGTTTATTCTTTTTTCTTCCAGGACTGCTGCCCTTTACGGATCAAAGGCATCTATATTGTCAACCACCCTGCATTGTTTAATGTTATCTTCACAATTGCCAAGGCATTTCTAAAGCCTAAACTAATAAAGAGGGTAAGTATCTCTTAAAATTTTCGTTTTACATAGTATCTATAGGGTTTACCCAGAGCAGCGCCTCTCCTAATTTAAAAATTCCAACCGAATCGCCTGCTTCGCAATAGGAGCCGTCAGTACGCCTCTCTTCAGTCAGTTGTTGCGGTGTGGTCCTTATGGTAAGAATACGGTATCTCGATGCTCGCGCCCCCCGTTGCCGTTCTATGGAGGAAGAGAGCACGCGCATCGAGGCACTTGAGTAAGAAGGCAGCGGAGGTGACTCAGCTACAAAGCAAGTACAACAACAACAACAACAACAAAAACAAAAACAACAACAACAACAACAACAACAACAACAACAACAACAACAACAACAACAACAACAACAACAACAACAACAACAACAACAACAACAACAACAACAACAACCTGAGTAAGAGCTTGCGCACGCTTGCGTCCGGGCGCGCGGCAGTGGGGTATCCCAGTATTCTCTACTTGTTATATTTTGTCCCCTCCCGCCCCGCCTCTTCCCCGGCCCGGCCGGGGGCGGGGAAGAGGACGACCTTTTCCGGTGGAAATAGAAGTTGTCCAACCAACCAAATGCAACCAACCAATGCAAATGCGGCATTGGCGAATTCAATTCGTTACCTATGTAGCAATAGCCGCAGTTCAAACAGCGAAAGATACTACCCAGTTTTTCTCTCTTCTCCAGCTCAATGATGCGTCACGGCCGAAGAATAGGAGAAAAACCACACCGATTTTTTGAGAACCGTACCCAATCTTACATTGCTAACACTCCGAATAGGAGAACATCACGTGTTTTCCAACTAGGCATCTGCAAGAGCTGCGTACTGATATTAAACGCGCAAGGTGTTCTAGTAAATTAAGAGCGCGTGCTTCACGGTACCAGTAAAAAATGGCAGCGCCCTCCGTCAGTTGCATAACGCCCCAAAGGCGCGAATTCAGAATACACCGGCTAGAGAAGTGGGAATGTCGGCAGAAGTTTTTTGAGCCACAGGGACGGTGGCAAATAAGGTATTCGTAATTCTAAACACTGATATTTTCTGTTAGCGCCGGCTGTATATCTTTTAACCGAGCGCCTAATTTAATAGAAAGGCATCTAACGCCAATTAGTTAAATAGTTTACTATTTGGCTGTGTTGTAATGTCCGCCAATACTTGTAATAATATGCCGCTGAAGCCACGTCATCTTTTTTTTTTTCTTTTTTAACTTAGAAGCCTATTTTCAAAACATTAGCTATAGGCTTCCCTGAAAAGTTACGTGTAAAGAATATCTGCTGCTTGTACCCATTCATGCAAAGACGTCGTGACACCTTTTCGTGCCGCCAAGTTACGGCGGCTCAAGCATGCAGGTAGCAGGAGAGAACTCGGATTTTTTTAGTCATGTCAGTTGTTTCACTTTGGCATATTGGGCTTCTGCTAACCGCAAATACCAACGAAAATGAAGCGGCAGAGCAGTTTAGTTAATTCATACGTCTTTTCCTGCCGGCAGTACAGCTACTATAGCACGATTTCCTTTGTAAGCGAGTAAAGAAGCTGCCCTAACTACACGGCGACAGCGCAGTGTGAAGTACAGTACAAGAGCAAAGGGGGCGGAATGTGTGTTGCTGGTTTTGTCGCATTCGCCTAACTCCTGGGAGCATGAATCTATCTAGGCTTGCCAAGCATTTTGGGGCGTGTTGAGCGTCTGTATTGCTTGAATAACTAACTGAATTGGTCAAAGTAGAACACTGCGACTAGATATCATCAGCGTGAAGAAAACTAAAGTAATGTGCAACCAACTAGCCCGCAACGTTTTGTTCAAGTAATGTGCAACATTCCGGGAACGCAAGTAGGCAGCGAGGCATTGCAACTGGCAAAAGATTGTGCCTGCCTATACTCCGTTTCATAGATCAGGTGCAACGCAGCGAAAGCTACGCAAGTAGTCCGCAAGAAAAAAAAAAAAAAAAAAAAAAAAAACAGGAGGCGTATCACTACGCGCTCGTTCAGTGGCCGAGTGGTTCCTGCGGAAACGGGCTCTATTCCGAGCATACACGTTTGCAATAACTTGCTTCGCATGCCTAGAGATCTTAGCAGTGCAGATCTTATAGAAAAAATGCGCACCGAAGAATCATTTTTTCAAAAAGAGATGCGCAGCGTGGAGGGCACAGCCAGCGCCATCTAGTGGCACAGCTGGCAAGGTTACGGGGCAGCGAAAACGCAGCACGAACGGAAATGACATAACAAACATACAAATTCCCCGAATCCGACCCTTTCTCCCTAAAAAATGGTGCTTTTCATGAAGTTGATGGCAAATGTAAGATGCATTAAGCTTGCAGACAAAGCAACTATCATTTCCTCTCGTCAAGAGCAGGCACTATATTTCATCGCGGATGCGGAGAGCGCAAACAAGAGCTGTAGCTTTGGCAGTGTTGCACTTGATGTATGAAACGGAGTATAGGGCCGGTAACCGCTTGAAATTATGTATGCACAACCTTTATAAAAAGTTTACAGCCCAGAGGGTTTGCTTTTAAGCGGTATAATATGACTTCTGTAATAACCGTTGAAGTCCTAGCCATCGGAGAGGGTATATAGAACGTAAAATCTTTTTACCTTCAGCAAGTATGGAAACCTTGGAAGGCACTATGAACCACATAGTATCGCTCAAAAGTAGACCCCCTGGGCTGTACACTTTTGACAAAGGCTGTACATATACGATGCCGCCTCTGCTTACAAGCGCTGTCTCAAAAAAAAAAAAAAAAAAAAAGAAGAAAAAAAAAAACAAGGTAAACCTAAGCCGGTTCACAATATGTTCCCCTTATTTCGGTTCCACTGCTCCTCAGAGACTGTCACTCCTTGTAGAGAAATGTAATTCAGCTGGCGCAATCATTAACTTGTCGACTGGGCACTGCAACCATGCCTTCATCCCGGCAACCACAGGGCAATAGAAGTCACTTTAAAGTGATCGCCAAATGCTACAGGTTCTGTATCACCAATGTTAAATGGCTTTCTGAAGCATGTGGTGAATGCTCACTGTATACGCGCGTGCGAATTTCAGATCCACCTTTTTGGCTACGACACGAGCAAGCTGCAGGGCCTGGTGCCGAATGACCTCATTACAAGGGAGTACGGGGGTACCCACGAGAGCTACGACTACGACGAGCTGGAGATGCAGCTGAAGAAGGATGAAAAATGGTTCCAAGAGTTCCTGAGGACATTTAAAGGCGACTAAGAACACCACCCGAAGTCTGAATGATGCGGGAGTTATTTGAACGTGCTGTAAATACTTTAATCTTAGCTGTTTAACAGTGAGACTGCCGCTGAAGCTCTCTGTGCAACTGTAGCGAGCTGAAGTTCAGAGCCCCGTGAAGACCACCTCGGGTCGCGATATGCATTACACGTGGACGTCATAATCGCTAATTCGAATGGTGCCATTGTGCCGATCTCAGCATCATACATCGATACCTACTGTGAACTCAACGTTGCCAGATTGTTTACTATTGTTGATCGCCTTCATGAAATCGCAGCACAGTTTCAGTGCTTTCCGCTTGTGGAGTTTTGCATGCAGCTCAGCCAAATGTATGCTGACGTGGAGAACATAGCGATCATAGTCTCCACGGATCACACATACATTTCATATGAAAATGCTTTCACAGTTGTCAAAAATGTGACTGTATTGTTGAATTTAGTGCTTGCGACTAATACCATCTTATTTCATGTGAAGTGTGACTAGACCAGTCTGTTTCTCAAAGAGTGCGGTCGTTTCCCGAGTACTAAAGCGGTCGCTACCGTTCCACATGCTATACATAGTGTTCGCAGTATTTCGGCCTGTTCCTTCTGGATACGTGGGCACGTTTGTGGTCCGATGCTCCACTGTCTCAAGATACTCTGTTTCATAAAATAATTAAATGACTTGCTTCTCAAGGAAGGCTGTCACAAAGAATGAAGCGCTTCACTGTTTCAGCGCTCGGTAGTTCTCTACCTGCGTCAAACTCAAGCCACAGCAAGTGTCGCCCGTACGTTAGAACTGCAATCCTGGGACAAACCGCGTTTACAGACAGGCGTCCACAGCCCAAAAACATTATCAGGTACGTAGCTGACATACCTGCGCCGTCGACCGTGGCGCTACTAGAACGCTGCTGCGAGGCCAGGGTGAGCAGCCTGGCGAGCCTACAGCCTTCTTCAACGAGAAAAAAATTGGCTGTGGTTTTGCTTCGGTTAAATCTAGTGTGAAGCGAAAAGTATGGTTACACATGGTAAAGCTATTTATTCAGCAGGAGTTTTTCTTTGGTTATAGCTAGAAAGACACCGGTGATCCGTAACGAAGTTCGTATTGGTTTGAACTTCACGTACTCCGAGTCTGTGGCGTGGCTAAGCACTCGATATTGACGTCAGCGATTGTGGACACCTACACCTAACCAGGTCAATATCATGTTTTCATATTTTTTTTCTGTATAATATACATTGGCTTATAAGAAAGGAAAGACCAGTATCTGTTTGACCTTCACCGTTTTCAAGGTGACATCGCACAACTCAGGGCTGCCTCTACATTTATTCCACGGTGCTTGTTATATATACGTTTGACAAGGCGGGCGGTCTGATATATGTTGTGGTAGTGAGTCTGTATAGCGCATCCATGTTGAGGCCATTGTCTTGCATAAACAAACCTAGTATTCGAAGTTGTTGTACCTATGGTACTGGCTGACCATCTATGGTGATGAACATAGTGGTTGCTCCGGGGCTTACAGGAGCTCGGATTTAGTAAACGTACAAGACCTATTGAGGCTGCACATCTGAACACCATGCATGTCCGCCCCCTCCTGAAGAGTTTCTTCCATGCTACCGATATTCCCAGTGGTGGTCCACAAGGTGATATATCATCTGCATATAAAGAATGGGAGAGGTTTGGGATCTGATACAGTTTGAGCCATTGGGATGAGTGTGATGTTAAAAAAAAAAAAGGAAAGTGCTGATCTCTGCGGGGTGCCCCTATTAAAAGGCTAAATGTGGGGAAGTTTAGGCAACCGAACCTAATTCCTGCTGTGCGATCCCGGAGAAATACTGAAATGTGAGCGTGTGTTCGGTTTCCCACATCAAGATTGGATTATGCATCCAATGAAGCTGTTTGATAGGCCTTCTCAAATGCCTTTTGAAAGTCTAGAACCAGCAACGCTCTCGTGCGTTTGCAGGTTCAGGGGTGGAGGATGCCTTCGGATATCTGTAGCATGACATCTTGGGTGTATAGGTGGCTACGGAAACCCAGAATTGTGTGTGGAAAAAGGTCGAGGGTTTGCATGTGTGCATATAGCGGATTCAAGACAGTCAAAAAGTTTTCCAAGACGCACATTAAGTCAGCAAGAAAGGTCTAAGGTTCGATAGAGTAAGCAGCTTGCCGGGTTTAGAAATAAAGGTACCCTGAGCGTGAGTCCATTCTGAGGGAAACGTTTTCTTTTGCCAGTGTTTGTTGAATAGTTCCGTTATTGCTTGGATGGAGTTCTCATCAAAGTTTCTGAGTGTTTTGTTCGTGCTCTGATCGGTTCCTGGAGCAGACGTTGTGAGGAGTTGGAGCATGGCTGCTCTGACTTCACACTTTGAGATGCTTTCGTCTAATTCAGGGTATTGGGCTCCTAAGTATTTCATTAAAGGTGTCTTCGGCATTGTTGTGAGGTATCTCTTAAGAAGCGGATAATTTTGTCGTAATCGTGGAATGCGCGGGCATGACCCCCTATGCTTAGTACGGGCATTCATCACATGCGGCATTCTCTACTTGCTGCCGTACTTATATCTAACAAAAACAAAGACAGACAAGGTGGATGCTCTCATCAGACAGGCGTATAAGGCGGCCCCTGGCTTACCGACTCTTAAGCATGGGAGTTCACAACACCTTCAGCGACCTGGTGGAAGCCCACCGCATCACAAACTAGGACGACTAGGAGTAATTTCGACCACCTCGCCGGGGTGGTGCAGTGGTAAGACACCCGACTACTGTGTCGAAGTTCCCGGGTTCGAACCCAACCACGGCGGCTGCGTTTCGATGGAGGCGAAACGAAGTGGCGTCCGTGTGCTGTGCGATGTCAGCGCACGTTAAAGATATCCAGTTGTTGTTGTGGCTGTAGGAAGAAGGAAAAGAAAATGCACGGGCCTGCTGCTGGCTCTGTAGCTGAGCCACCTCCGCTGCCTCGTGCAGACAGAAGAGAAAATAGAGAAGAAAGTAAAGTAAGAGGGAGAGACTGACGCGCGCCGCAACAACAGCCGTCGTCTACCACCTAAACGGTGGCGGGTGCAATGACGGCCTACAACAGATAACAATTCTGATAGGCCCCGCCGCAGGCGGCGGTGACCCACCTGTCCCAGCCCCATCAGTGGAGTACCAGTCCCAGCCCCGTAGGGCTAGCACCTTAAAGATATCCAAGCCAGAAAATAGTTTTTCGCTGCCATCTACGCTTATAATTTCGTCCACAGGAAAGGAAAGGGGCAATACCTGTCACACGCGTTCTATGAACATGGACACCTGATTGATTGATTTATAGGTAGGGAAAAGCGCGTTAACTGTCTCGTTTTCCATGGAGAGAGAGAGAAGTGGTTCTTATACGTTTACCATGGACACCTCACCTCACCCGCGCCGTAAGGGAAGGGAGGAAGGTGAAAGTGGAAAGAGAAAGAGGAGCCGTAGTGGAGGGCTACGGAGTAATTTCGACCACCTGGGGATCTTTAACGTGCGCTGACATCGCACAGCACACGGACGCCTCTTCGTTTCGCCTCCATCGAAACGCAGCCGCCGAGGTCGGTTTCGAACCGCACCGTAAGGGAAGAGGAAGGTGGGTGTGAAAGTGGAGGGAGAAAAAGGAGGTGCTGTAGTGGATTTTCAGACGGCATCCTTAGCGCAAACAAACACACGCACACGAGAGAAAAGGCGGGAAAAACAGTTAAGAGGGCCATTGCTAGCCTTTGCCTAGAGTTCGCACTCGTGAAGTCGTGCCCGCATGCCATGGCTTCGAGTTTAAGGAGACAGGTCGAGCGGCTGCATACAGCAAGGTACCCCTGCGCGGTCGTCACGTCGGTAATAGAAGGTCTGGTCAAAAAGACAAAAAAAGCCATGTCAGGAAAGCTGGAAGAGCGGAGTAGGGCTGCGATTAACCCTGAAGTGGTGCCGTATGTCCACAAGTTATCCCACAACATCAAAAAGCTGGCGAATAGACATGGTGTACCTGTCGTGTTCTCCGCTCCCCAGAAGCTTTCAAAACTCTGCTCACGTGTCACGCGTGAAGACAGAAGGCCCGCCTGCGGTGTTAGGCATGAGAAACGTTTTGTGGAGTGCCGCAGGGGGGTCGTTTATGAGATCCCGTTGACTTGCGGGAAGGTTTACATAGGCCAGACAGGCAAATGTGTCAACGACCGCGCGGCGCAACATTTTCGCTCCTTGAGCTATGACAAGGGCGCTAGGCTCCCTGAGCACTGTGCTCGATGCAGTGGGTGTGAGCCGCGGCTGAACGAGATACGGATTCTGGGCAGAAGCGTAGATAAGAAGGCGCGTGAACTCCTTGAAGCTTTTCATATAAGAAAGAGGGGGGAAGGGTGTGTTAGTGACACGTCTGTCGCTCTGTTGGGGGCAGAAATGCGATTTCTTGAGCAGTTTCAGTGAAGGGGGGTGTGTTGGTTGTTCTACGCATGTGTGATCTTTCCTATATATTGCAGGTCTTTTCAGTGCAATAAACCAGATGTAGTAGCGCTTGTCCCGTGTCCCGCCTTTTCTCTCGTGTGCGTGTTTTTTTGCGCTAAGGATGCCGTCTGAAGCTGAAAACCATCTAGCCCGTCTAAAAGTTCTTTTAAACCATTTGTAGTGGATTGCTTCAGAGTAATTTCGACCACGTGGGGATCTTTAACGTGCACTGATATCGCACAGCAGACGGACGCCTCTCCATTAATAATAATAATAATTGGTTCACAGGAAGGGAAAGGCGCAGCATATGTCACACTTGTTTCTGTGGACACCTGCACAGCGCAGTAAGGGAAGGGAGGAAGGTGGGAGTGAAAGTGGAAAGAAAGAGGAGCCGCGGTAGAGGGCCGCGAAGTAATTTCGACCACCTGGGGATCTTCAACGTGCGCTGACATCGCACAGTACACGGACGCCTCTTCGTTTCGTCTCCATAGGAACGCAGCCGCGTCTCCATTTCGCATCCATCGAAACGGCAGCCGCCGGCGGTCGGGATCGAATCCGGGAACTCCTGCACAGTAGTCGGGCATCTTACCACTGCACCACTGCGGCGGGGCAAGCCTCTGTTTAAGTTAGGTTTTGGGGAAAGAGGCGTAGTACATATTTAGGTATACTGCGGGGTGGCGCAGTGGTTACGGCGCTTGACTACTGTTCCCAACGGCCTGGGATCGAATCCTGGCCTCGGCGGCAGCTTTTCGCTGGCGGCGAAAAGCTAGGCGCCCGTGTGCGGTGCGATGTCAGTGCACGTTAAAGAACCCCAGGTGGTCGAAATTTCCGGAGTCCTCCACCACGGCGTCTCTCATAGCCTGAGTTGCTTTGGGACGTTAAACCCCACAAACCAACCAAACCAACCAACCATTTCGATAAGTTTGGGCGTTCACGGATTTGTGGACACCCACACTTCATTACGTCAAGGGCGTTTGAAGGGCAAGTTTAGTGTTGTTGTTGTGGCTGTAGGAAGCAGGAAAAGAAAATGCACGGGCCTGCTACTGACTCTGTAGCTGAGCCACCTCCGCTGCCTCGTGCAGACAGAAAAGAAAATATAGAGAAGAAAAAAGAAGAAGGAAAGAAAGACGCGTGCCGCAACAACAGCCGCCGTCCACCACCAGCGGTGGCGTGTGCAAGGACGGCCTAGAACAGACAAAAATTCGGTGCCAGGCTAGCCCCCGCCGCAAGCGGCGGTGACCAACCTGTACCAGCCTCATCAGGGGAGACAACTCATTGTCCCCCCTGATGAGGCTGGTACAGTTTGGTCACCGCCGCTTGCGGCTGGGGCTAGCCTCGAAGACCTGCTATACGTAGCGAAGTAAATGTTTCGTTTCCATTGTAAATTGGTTTATAAGAATGGAAATGTGCAGTACCTAACAAGCTGAAAATTGTGCATACCTGATGGACGGTGGAGGAAACTATATAGTGCTTGCGATAGAAGGCTTTGTGTAGAACGAAAGGTAAGATGATGTCGTTGTTGTTGTTGTTGTGGCTGGAGGAAGAAGGAAAAGAAAATGCACGGGCCTGCCACTGGCTCTGTAGCTGAGCCACCTCCGCTGCCTCGTGCAGACAGAAGAGAAAATAGAGAAGAAAGAAAAGGACGAGGGAGAGAAAGACGCGCGCCGCAACAGCGGCCTTCGTACCCCACCGGAACGTTGGTGGGTGCAATGACGGCCTACAACAGATAAAAATTCTGTGGCAGGCTGGCCCCCGCCTCAAGCGGCGGTGATTTACCTGTCCCAGCCCCATCCGGAGCGTTTCGGTATGATGTGAGAATTTTGAGGGAGACGTACATTACAGACCAATCAGCTTACTGTGTTACGTATAAGGTATTTACTAATGTAATCACCAATACGATCAGGACAACCTTAGACTGCAATCAAGCAAAGGATCAAGCAGGTTTTCGGAAACGGTACTCTACTATCGATCATATCCATACCATCAATCAGGTGATAGAAAAATGCTCGGAATATAACCAGCCCTTATACATAGCATTCATTGATTACGAAAAAGCATTTGACTCAGTTGAAACCTCGGCGGTGATGCAGGCATTGCGAAATCAGGGGGTAGACGAGCCGTACGTGAAAGTGCTGGAAGATTATATATATATATAGTGGCTGCACAGCAACCATAGTTCTGCATAAAGAAAGTAACAAAATTCCCATAAAGAAAGGTGTTAGGCAAGGAGACAAAATCTCCTCAGTACTATTCACAGCTTGCTTAGAGGAAGTATTCAGAGACTTGGAATGGGAGCAGTTAGGGATAAGGGTAGATGGAGAATACCTCACTAATCTGCGATTTGCTGATGACATTACCTTGCTAAGCAACTCGGGAGATGAACTGCAAATAATGATTGATAAACTAGACAAGAAAAGTAGAAAGGTAGGCTTGAAAATCAATATACAGAAGACTAAGGTAATGTTCAACAGCCTCGGGAAGGAGCAGCAGTTTACATTATGTAGCGAAGTACTGGAAGTAGTAGGCGAATACGTCTACTTAGGAGAGATAGTAACCGCAGATCCGGACCATGAAAAGGAAATAACAAGAAGAATAAGATTGGGATGGAGCGCATTTGGCAAGCACTCGCAGATTATGACTAGCAGCTTACCGGTATCGCCCAAGAGAAAAGTATACAACAGTTGCATCTTACCTGTACTCACCTATGGGGCTGAAACGTGGAGGCTAACCAAGAGAGTTCTACTTAAGTTGAGGACAACCCAGAGGGCTATGGAACGAAAAATGGTAGGGGTAACATTAAGAGATAGGAAGCGTGCAGAGTGGGTCAGAGAAAAAACTCAAGTTACCGACATTCTAGTGGAAATTAAGAAGAAGAAATGGGCATGGGCGGACATGTAGTGCGAATGGAGGATAACCGATGGTCGCTTAGGGTAACAAACTGTATTCTAAGGGAAGGAAAGCGTAGCAGGGGGCGGCAGAAAGTTAGGTGGGCGGATGAGGTTAAGAAGTTCGCAGTGGTCAAGTGGATGCAGCTAGCACAGAACCGGGTTAAGTGGAGAAATATGGGAGAGACCTTCGCCCTGCAGTGGGTATAGTCAGGCTTATGATGATGATGACATATAGAGCTTATTCACCTGACGTCATTACAGCCTTCCTGGCAACCATGGAACGAATAACTGATTTAAACTGATTTATTTATAGGAAGGGAAAGGCGCGGTAACTGTCTCACTTGTTTTCTTTGGACACCTCAACCGCGCCGTAAGGGAAGGGAGGAAGGTGGGAATGAAAGTGGAAAGAGAGAAAGAGGAGCCGTAGTGGAGGGCTACGGAGTAATTTCGACCACCTGGGGATCTTTAACGTGCGCTGACATCGCACAGCACACAGACGAACGCATAACGTAACATGAGAGAGGGAGAAAGAAAGAGAGAGAGAGGGCCTACGGCGAATCAGGTATGGCGTCGGTGAAATCCGAGCTCTGGTTGGACGGCGTTGCAAACGGCGGCGCGCAGCAGGAAGGACGCTCGTAGGCGCTTTTTAGTTTCGAACCGCCCAACGTTATGGCGTCTCCGCATTTTAGAGTTGCCGCTACCACCGCCTGCTATACCTGATAGTGAATAGGAAACAATGCCTACAACCAGCTGTTTCACGTTTTCCTGCGTTGTAGGCGTAATTAATGAACGGAAGCACGCCGTCGCGGCTCTTACGAAAATCGACTGCATGAAAGCATATGCTAAGTTTCCGATTTATACGTTGAATTAGGCTATTGTCTTGGAGTGATACGACATCAAGTGGCGGAAATGTCAAGAACAAAGGCGAAGGGAGCTCTTCGACATCTTACACAAAGTGGCATGATAACCACTGATAATAAAGCGAGGAAGCCCGTGATGGAGGACGGCCGCATGAAGCACAAAGCTACAGGCGTTTGCATTGGTGGCAGACAGCATGGCGGAAGTTTCATAGTAACGAGTGGGTTAGGCGACGTACATGATGACCCATCGGTTGTCTAGATTAACGGAAAAACGGGCCTAGAAGGTCAAAAATAACTGGCTCTTACGGTGTTCTCTCGGGTATTGCAAGATGCATGCGACAGACCCTACAGAGAGGTTGGTGGAAGCTTCGACCGCTGACATGCCACGCAGATGGGGACATACCACGGAGTCGCGTTACGTATTTTTGGCCAGTAAAAACATGTATTGGTGCGGTTAAAGAGAAACTCCGGTGTTTTTATTCTTTTTCAACGTTTCGAGTTATTGATTGCATTGCATTACAGAATGAGCCCTGACTCCGACACAAATAAACGTTTTTAGAAATTCCAAGTGGAACTGTTTTTAAGATACCGAAACTGACTTGATGGCCAGAAACGGTTTCCTGCTGACGAAACGGTGACGTCACTTAAAATATTGGAAAAACACTCGCATGCGCGTTAGAAGGCGGGAACAGTCTGGAAATCACGACACAGGTCGTCAATGCCTGGGATAGCCTAAAACATGTCTCATAATTCCATGGTCACGCGGGTAATGAGCAGTAACGCGGGTATAATGTTTGTGACGTCCCAAAAACAGTTTTGCCCGCAGAAATCATCTGAATTGAAGCAACAAGAGCTGCAGGTTTTGAAATCGAGTTGCAAGAGGATGAGTTATCGCACGGTACTCATATTTTGTACAACCCATCAGGGCGGAGAGGAAAACCTACAGTAGAAGTTTTACTAGAATACGCGAATTTCGAAAAACTTCCCGAGATGTAAATTTAAGGGCGCTGTGAAACCCTAAATGCCCTTGCTTGACGTCATTGTGCATTACACGTACGTAGCATAGAAATATATAGCCGCAATAAGGAGGAGAAGATACGCTCCTCCAAAGGGGCAATTCGCTTTGCAGTGCACATCGTCGCGAATGGGGAAACGGCTCGCAGATGCCCGCTAAATATTTTTTTTTTTTGAAAAGAGGTGCTAAGTGCGAATCGTTGCGTTGTTTCGCTTGAAACTGGCAATATGCGGAAACTTTTGAGAATCGGTGGCGTGACTACCGTGATGAAGAGGTAGGACCCTCTATGTTTCACTAGAAACCAGCTGTCTAGCGAAAGAAGTGAAACTGATTACAAGAACGAAACGAGACCCCACGACCGTTCCAAATGCGTATGGCCACTACTGTGCCGCTGCCATAATCACTCTAATTATTGTCAACATGGTTCATCCAGCGTCTAGTCCAGTTTTAGGCGCAGGTAATCACTCACAAGACTGGCATAAAAACATGCCTCAACTCTTACGAGGCACCTCCAGAGTCCAGAAAAAAAAAAAAATTCCGAGAGAACTGCAGAATCTGCAGTGATGAAATGCGAAAGCCTGAATGTTGCTGCTACACACAGTACATCGCGCGTCCCTTGTCCAAAACAACCAGTGTTCCGTTGAACGCATCAAAGTTCACCGGCGTTCTATAATTGGCTTGCGGGAAAAGAAATTCGTAGTATACCTGTCACTCGTGGAATCTCGTTGACACATCTCGCGGACAAATTCCGCCGACGGGAGACTTTGTAACACCCACTCGGGCATCTTCTTTCGTATGGAGGGTGACATCAGAATAAGCCTGCCAGGACCTTGGTATTCGCGTTACTCCTATAGCCCACGCAAGCACATTCATTCCGTAAGAAAAAAAGAGGAAGGTAGGAAGGAATAATAGAAGAGCACTGCAAAATCTGTATTGGAGTAATGCGAAAGCACGGATGCTGCAGTTGGTTGCTTCTGGTTGCTTCTAGTTGCTTAATTCACTTCTTGTTTGCCCATTTTAGTCTTTGGCACTTTCAAATTGCGCGCCAATCTCTTCCTATTCCTATGAGACACGCTACTCCTGGTTAAAAAGCGGGGTGCATTTGCGTTGGGTGGTCTTTCACATAATGGGGTACATTACGACTGTATGCTAATTCAGAATTCGTGCGATAACAGCGCCGCGAAATAAAGAATCAATGATAAATCGAGTAGGTATGCATACGTACGCGGACCAAGGTAGGCAGCTTATGTGTGTTCAGATTTTTTTTACCATCCCTACACAGTCGGCGCAGTACGCCGTAGCTGGTGTCGCTTTGCTGCCCAGCTGCTTAGCCCCCAAAATCCAATACTGTTTGGCCTGGCTTGGCCACGCTCGCTCGCTCTATCGAGCAGCGCTCCTCCTTTAAATTTTAATGCGTTACCATTATAGGGCAACTTGGCGCAGATATAGCGTACTCAGATGAGCGTACTCGAGCTGTAGCCCTAGCAACGCTATCAACGCTACCTAGCGACGCAATGCTACATTAGCAAACGCAGGAAGGGATTGAATAAGTATACGAAACCACGACCATGCATCTGACAGGTTGTAATTGGCCTACGATATGGCCGGACACTAATAAGCCGACGGATCGTGTGACGTCATAATACCACGTGACATGGCAGCAGCTGACAGCTTGGATAGTCGCTTTGAGGTGTCAATGTGAGATGGCAATTGATCCCACCGAGAGCCTTAGATGCCCAGTCAGGTATGCCTCTCTTAGGTCATGCAGGAACGTTCTCACGTCTCGGTTAAGGCGGGCTTTTTATCGATGTCGGGTGGGCTTTGACATAATTTATGACTAAGATGAAGTGTCGCAGCTTTGCGCGCAGTGTACGAATAGATTCTGAACCATACCAATATACTGCGACGGAAACATGCACACGTAAACATCTTCATCACTTCCAACTTAGTAATATCAACGCCCCATTCATGAATTTACGAGAGTAATAACTGTATTTACACACAAGCAATAAGCGCTAGCTTTAGTTACAAATGCAAAAATGCGAAAATGCAGTTCTGGAATAGACATAATGCGTTTCGTGGTGGAGGTTTGTGACAATCCATGCATAAAAAACGAAAACAATGTAATTGCGTCTTGTCCTCTTAGGGCATAAAATTGACAACTAATTTGAAGAGCATCACAGAATGCGCTGATCAAATAAACTGGTTCTTTGCTGCTTACTACATATTATATTTTAAGGTGAAAACCTTTCTAGGCTCATGGCAAAAATCTCGCGTTCCCGAAATGTGCCCGCGAGACGTCGCAATAGGTTCTGACGTCGACATAATTTCCCTTTTCACGTTGTTAGGCCTTCATTCTCGAATGTCGAGTAGGAGTCATGTGCTGGCGATGTTGCTGACGACGAAGCCAAAGAAAAGAAATAAATAAATAAAATTTTAACAGGGACACAAACACACAATGTACAGGTAGAAGAGAAGAGGTAGACAGAAGAGTTAGAAGAGTAGGACAGGCTTTCCCCATTAAGATCTTCAACTTGAATTCGGCTCCGCTCTTTTCTTTTTTTCCTGTCTTTTTTATTTTTTTTGAGGGGGGGGGGGGGGAGGGGGGTGCGCACAAGGTACAAGCTTGAATCCTCGCTTGCTTTGAAGTGACAAGCTCTGCGCCTTTGCTTAGGTGTGCCGAAAGTAGTGGCTAATGTTGTGCTCTGCTTGGAAACGTGGATGCCTAATCTAAGTTCGCGGTTTAAGCTTCTCGCTGTTCGAACCGTTTTAGGGTCTTTAGAGCCTCTTTCTGGATTGGCTAATCCCATATTTACTTCGAACTCATCTCACTGCTTTGATAATATTTGCTCTAGATATAAACTCCCTCAGGTTGTGTTTACTAACTCCCTGCTGTCAAAAATTTCCGTATCAATAAATTGTTTAGTACAAGGTATCCACCGATGGTCTATTACTGTAAATCATTTGATGACGCCCTCCCAGGGAATGCTAAGAGTTTGTCTGCGAATGTATTAAATTGCCTTATAGAAGAGTACAATATTTTTAACCATATTGCCATTTTACAGATGCCTCCCAGCAGAATGAAAAGGCAACTATTGGCATATACTCCCGGTCACTTGACTGGAATATTCACTTCGAGTCCCTCCCTGACTATACGCCTGTTTTTGTCGCTGAGTTTCTGGCCATTCAGTTGGCTATAATGAAGATCCCTTGCAATATCTCGAACGTTATTATGCTTTAGGACAGTCTTTCCGTCTTGACAGTGCTCGAGAATTCTAGAGATTATCAGCCCAGCCGTTCCCTTTACTACTTTATTCCGTCTGTGACTGGGCCCCTGGCCACTGTGGTAATAAATATAATGAGAAAGCAGATTTTTTATCAAAGTCCGCCCTTGATGCACCTATTGTCCCATATGTCCCAAATGCTGTCTACTTAACTATAGAAGGCAACGAAAGCTTGATTTGTGCAGTTCGCGTCTATCTTTTACCAACGTTATAACTCATGTGACGAAACTGAGTCCATAAACCATGTTGTAGCGTGTGCCACAGTAGCCACTGGGCGTCTTCTCATCTCAAGTCTCGTGCGCTGACTTGAAGAAGAAGTGGCCCGTGACGTTCAATTTGAAGAGGCCGAAGTTTGGTGCTAACCATCTCTCGGTGCTCTGGACCTGCCCTCCTGTGCCTGTTGGATCAACCCCCCCATAAAACCAGCCTTCTAGTTATGGTCCTAAACGGCTACGTGACATTGGTGGAGGTGCGGCCTTAAGCTCCATGCTCGAGCCTCTCACAGCCGCTCATCGAGTCCCGACCGGCTTCCGCTCGTGTCAACACCTGTCTATCGCTGCAGCCGTTGCCTCTGGGGCCTGGCGCCGGAATGTGCTCCTCTACCTGAACCAGAGCCATCCATCCAACCTTTCGAGATTTCTGCAATGGCCCAGGCAAGCCAACATCACTTGCTGCTTAAGCAGCCTCGTGTACCCCCCAGTTCCCATGGCGGTACTGGTGAAGGTGTCGACGACTGGATCGACCAGTTCGAGCGAGTGGCTCAATAAAATCAGTGGAGCCCTGCTCAGAAGCTGCGCCATGTCTATTTCGCACTTGAGGACTGCGCTAAACCGTGGTATGCGAATAGGGAGGCCAGTCTTCAAAGCTGGGATTCCTTTCGCCAGCAGATGCGGGATACTTTTGCCAGCCACGACCGCCGTGATTGCGTACGCCGCCTCATAGAAGTTCGTGTACAACTGCCTGTTCACTAAGGACGTGACCCGTCTTTGTCGGCTGGCTGATCCGACATGACGGAATCAGCGAAGTTGCGCCACCTGATGCAAGGCGTAAAAGAACCCCTCTTCGCTGGTCCGGTTCGCAGTCCACCTCAAATCGTCGCGGACTTCATCCATGAAGCTACCCGCATTGAGCGAGACCTGTAGCGACGATGCCAGTGCACTGAGTTTGCCTGTGGTCAGCCCTTCAGCAATGTGGCCACTTTGTATGGGTCCACTGCGTAGATCACAGCAGATTGTGGCAAGCCCTCCAAGAGATGGGAGTTCCAATTCACCTCATCTGTCTCCTCAGGAACCTTTATGAAGGGCAAGAGGCCACAGTCAGAACTGGGCATGGTCTTACTGATTGGTTTCCGATTGAGAAAGGGGTGAGGCAAGGCTGCATACTGTCGCCCTGCCTATTTAACCTATATGCAGAGTGCATCATGAGGAAGGCCGGTCTGGACGAGTCTTCAGCTGGAGTGAAGATTGCTGGAAAACGTATCAACAACCTTAGATATGCGGATGATACCACTTTAATGGCAGAAAGTGAAGTGGAACTCAAGAGACTTCTGATGCGCGTACAAGAAGAGAGTGAGAAGTTTGGGCTTAAACTGAACATTAAAAAGACGAAGATCATGGCGTCTTGCCCTATCAAGTCCTGGAGCATCAATGGACAAGAAGTGGAAGCTGTGACAGATTTTCTGTTCTTGGGCGCCAAGATTACCTCGGAAGGAGACTGCAGCCATGAAATTAGGAGACGCCTGCTTCTGGGAAAGAGAGCAATGGTTAGCCTTGACCGCCTAGTAAAGAGCAGAGACATTAGTCTGCAATCCAAGATCCGTATAACCCGTGCTATGGTCTTTCCAGTTGTGATGTATGGATGCGAGAGTTGGACTGTGAAAAAGGCTGACCGCCGAAGAATTGACGCGTTTGAATTGTGGTGCTGGCGAAGACTCTTAAGAGTTCCTTGGACTGCCAGAAGATCAAATCAGTCGATATTGTCGACCATAAACCCTGACTGCTCATTGGAGGGTCAAATTCTAAAGTTAAAGCTCAGCTACTTTGGTCATCTGATGAGAAGAGAGGAGTCGCTGGAGAAAGATTTGATGTTGGGAAAGGTTGAGGGTCGCCGGAGAAGGGGTAGGCAGCGAACGCGATGGTTAGATGGCATTCTCGAGGCATTGCAGATGAAGCTATGTGATGTTAAGAAGATAGTGAGAGACCGGAAAGCGTGGCGTGACATGGTCCATAGGGTCACGAAGAGTCGGACACGACTGAACGCCTGAACTGAACTGAACTGAACATCACTCTCTGCGTGAGCTGATCCGAGAGGTAGTTCGCGTGGAGCTCCTCTAGTTCCGTCTTGAACCGCCTAATCCGACTGCTGCTGCTGTCACTGAAGCCGTGTGCGAAGAGATCCGTCAAGCATATTTAGCGCCTAAGTAGATGTCGGAGCCCCATTCTATCAGCTACGCAGCGGCCCTTCGTCGGCCCGCGGTGCTTGCCGCGCAACAGCTTCTTTTCAAATCGCAGCCGCCGCCCGCTCCTCAGCCACTATTCTACCAGCCGCCATCCCAGCATAGCCCCTTCATGCAGCCACCAGTTCGGGAAGCAGACATCTGGCGCACTCCTCGCCAACGGCCGCTGTGCTACCACTGCGGAGAACGCGACCACTTGTATACCGTCGTTGTCCCTACCGTGAACTCGGTCTTCGAGGTTTTTCTCGTGATTCACCGCGTCCCCGGGTCGGCGAACGTCCTCCCGAAATCGAAGAATACCTGGCAACCCGTGCAGCTTCTTTGACCGACCGTACACAGTCTTCTCCAGTGCGCTACTCGTCACACAGCCGCCATTATTTTACTGATGCGCCGCCTGTCGTCAAGCCCACGCCCGGGAAAGTGAAGACGGCGACCTCAGGGGGGAAGGTTGCTGATGAACGAAATCGATGACCCGAAGGCCCCCCCCGCGACGACTCAGCCCGATGCTGTGACTTCGATGCCGCCGCTGCCGCATGAATCCGAAACTCTGAATCCACCTCATGCCGATCGCATTGTTAGCGCTGACCTTCCCGTTCTCGTCGATGGGCACCCAGTGACCGCTTTGTTAGACACCGGAGCATACTTCCCGATAATAAGCAAGAATTTCGCGGATCGGCTCTCCAAGGTGAAAACAGAATGAATGGGGCCGCAAATTCGTACTGCTGGCAGTCACCTTATGACACCGATCGGACGGTGCACTGTTTGAGTAACCATCGTCAACTCAACCTTTGTTGCTGTATTTGTTATCTTGCCGCACTGCTGCAAGGACATCGTACTCGCCATGGACTTTCTGCGCGAAAATGGTGCCACTAATAATGATCCTCGCTGTGCTGTCACATTTTCGACGCCTGCAACGACAACCGCAGACTCCGAATGACGCCGCGTACTTTTACGCATCGTCGACGCGGATGTGTCCATGCCGCCACGCTCCTCTGCCCCCTTCGCAGTCAGGTGCAACGACCAGTACTGTGCTGCCGGTGTCGTCGAACAGAACACAAAGTTTCTGTTACATGACGTCTGTGTTGCACGCGCTATAGTCCATCTGACCAACAGTCTAGCGCACGTATCAATTACAAACGTCGGGAGCGAACGTCAACGCATCGTTAAGGAACCACGGTAGCCTACATTGAAGGCGTCGAAGAAGAAGCTCACGACTGCTTTGTTGTTGAGACCAACACATCTGCCAGCCAAACGCCCAACTTCGACCATGATGTGAATCCCCGCTCTTTCGCCGGCCTAGGACAGACTCGTCGGGCTACTCGCTCTCAGTTTCAAGACTGCTTCTCGTCCGCCTCCGCGGTTAAACCGACGCCTCTGACCAAGCACCGCATATAACCGACTACCTTACGCGACCAGTCCGACAGAACCCCTGCCGAGTGTCACCGCAAAAACGCGAAGTCATTGCTCAACAGGTAGACCAGATGTTAAATCACTGTGCCATAGAGCCATCGATGAGTCCCCGGGCTTCACTTGTTGTTCTCGTTAAGAAGAAAGACAGAAGATTTAAGTCTCTGTGTGGACTACCGTAAGCTCAATCAGGTAACAAAGAAAGACTACTACCCGCTGCCACGCATTGATGGCTCATTAGACCGGATGCGCCACGCAGGCTACTTTTCATCGCTTGATTTAAAGAGCAGTTACTGGCAGATCAAAGTCGATGAACGTGATCGCGAGGAGACAGCGTTTGCCACACCCGATGAACTTTATGAATTCAAGGTCGTACCTTTCGGATTGCACTCCGCTCCAACAGCATTTCAGCGAATGATGGACACAGTTCTTTCTGCTCTTAAATGGCAGGTGTGTGTAGTCTACCTGGACAACGTTGTGTTTTCGCCACTTTCGAGGAACACCTCCAGCGTCTCTCCGCTGTGCTACAGGCTATCAGATCTGCCGGCCTCACGTTACAACCCCAAAAGGGGCACTTTTGTGCCACGTTGTCAGCCATCGAGATGTTCGGCCCGATCCCGCTAAAACCGCAGCCGTCATAACATTTTCTACTCCGTCCGACAAGAAGACAGTTCGCCGTTTTATGGGCCTCTGCACCTATTACCGCAGGTTTATTGAAAACGTTTCGCGCATTGCCGCTCCGTTGACACGTCTCACCCGAAATTATGTTACCTTCACCTGGACAGATGAACAACAAAAAGTATTCGACGAGTTACGGCACCGCTTGCAGACAGCACCTGTGCTTACCCATTTCGATGCGCGTGCCGAGACTCTGGTCCACACAGATGCCAGCAACGTGGGTCTCGGTGCTGGAGTCGTCCAGTGGCAAGACGGTGCCGAGCGAGGTATTGCATACGCCAGCTGGACTTTGTCCCGTGCCGAATCGAACTATTCCACCACCGAAGCAGAATGCCTGGTTGTTGTATGGGAGGTGATGTAATTTCAACCTTACCTTTATGGCCGGCACTTTCAGGTCGTGAGCAATCACTACTCTTTGTGCTGGTTAATCAACTTGCAATATCCCCTGGGACGCCTTGCACGATGGCATTTACGGCTACCAGGAGTTCGACATGACCATCTTTTATAAGTCTGGACGTCAGCACAACGACGCCGACTGCTTGTCCAGTTCACTTGTCGAGGCTGCGCGTGAAGACGAAGAATCACACTTCCCCCTTATAGCTGCCGTCGACGCGATCACTGTTTCGCAGCAGCAACATGACGACCCGGCTCTCGCACCACTCATCGAGTTTCTGGAAGCGCGTAGTACAGAAATTCCCCGTCTCTTCTCCAAACCTCAGTCATCATTTGCACGCAAAACAATGTGTTATACAAGATCAACTTCACTCCTACGGGAAGAGATAATCTCCTCGTCGTGCCAGAATCTCTTCGCGAAGAAATCTTGCAGGCATGTCATGACGAGCCTACAGCTGGTCACCTGGGGTATACTCGAGCTGTGGCCCAAATTAAGAAGAGTTATTACTGGACAAACCTTGCGGCCACAGTACGACTTACGAGCGAACATGCCATGATTGTCAGCGGCGGAAAAACACGGCCTGTGAAATCGGCCGGTTTTCTGCATCATGTTCAAGTGCCAATATACCCATTTGAACAAGTTGGCATAGATCTGTTGGGTTTTTTTCCAAATTCTGATTCGGGCAACAGGTGGCTAATTGTCGCTACAGATTACCTCACGTGTTTCGCTGAAACAAAGGCCCTCCAGCGCGGCACGGCAATCGAGGCAGTGAACGTTTTCATCGAACGCATTGTCCTGAGTCACGGCGCCCCGACAGTTATAATAACGGACCGAGGCACTGCTTTCACTGCCAAGCTACTGGAATCTGTCACGGCGCAGCAGGAAACAACACAAATGACGTCATTCTCCCTATTATATGGCCGCGAAGTTTCGACAATTCCGGAAGCCATTTTGCCCTATGACGGCCGTGACCTCGAAGTTGGCGCCGAGGAGTTTACTCAGCGCGGAAGAAGCGCGACAGCTGGCGAGGGCACGCATCCGGAACAAGCAAGGTCGAGTCGCCCAGCGTTATAATCACTGCCACCGTGTGGTGACTTTCGAACCGGACGACAAAGTGTGGCTGTGGACTCCGATTCAACGTCGTGGACTATCCGAGAAACTTCTGAACCAGTACTTTGGCCCATACAAAGTGCTCCGTCAGCTGAGTGACGTCACGTACGAGGTGCTTCCGGAAGGCTTTTCTACTATTCGTCGCCAGCAGAAACCCGAGGTTGTTCACGTTGTACGCATAAAGCCGTACTGTTCGAGAGAGCTGCCCTAGAACAGCAGCACACCGCCTTACCGAATGTTTCTTGATTGCTTTATTGTTTTTCTGTTTTCGAATTGATCAAGTCAAGGTTTCTTTTTTTTTTCCTTTTTTTAGAGAAGGGGGAGGGGTAATGTAGCGTGTGCAACAGCAGCCGCTGGGCAGCTGCCCATCGCATGTCCCGTGCGCTGACGTGAAGTGGCTCCGTGACGTTCGATTAGAAGAGGCTGAAGTTTGGTGCTGACCGTCTCTCGCTGCTCTGGACCTGCTCTCCTGTTGTATCAACCACCACTAAAACCAACGTTATGGTTACGGGCCTAAACATCTACGTGACAATATTTTCCGCTTCTGCAGGCGGTTCGCTTCTCTCCGTAGAATAGGGCTTCCTCTAACTATTCCCATTCCCCACTCCTTCGAAGCAAGCACCAAGGGATATGCCTTGCAACCAGTGTGCGATTCTTTTTCGGATTATATAACTTCATCCAGTAGATTCCTGTGCTAGAATGAGAATTAATTGCTTTTTGTTTTCCTTTTGATTTTTCGTTCAAATTTTAGTTTACCATCATCATCTAAATACTCCACTCCTTGTCGCCATAGCTTTAGTATCTGCAATGCACACTGGCCAAACCCCCGCCGTGGGTATGTGCTATTGGTGCTGAGGACATCATCATCATCATCATCATTATTTCAGCTTTTAAGTGAAGCTAAGTGTAATCCTGTAATTCTTGTTTTGTTCTTGGGAAGGAAACCCCATGACATTCATAAAGAGCAGAAAACGTATATCCCATTCAGTCACGCGCCGTAACGTTGGCGCATTCAGATTACTATATTTTTCGTACTAAAGAATTCAGGCCATTCATGTCTTGTCCAAGAGGCAGAGACAGATAAAAAGAAGTCTGTTTCAGCCCATTGAAAGGATATTGCCTAAGAAGAATTCTTGTTATAGTGTGTGTGTGTGTGTGTGTGTGTGTGTGTGTGTGTGTGTGTGTGTGTGTGTGTGTGTGTGTGTGTGTGTGTGTGTGTGTGTGTGTGTGTGTGTGTGTGTGTGTGTGTGTGTGTGTGTGTGTGTGTGTGTGTGTGTGTGTGTGTGTGTGTGTGTGTGTGTGTGTGTGTGTGTGTGTGTGTGTGTGTGTGTGTGTGTGTGTGTGTGTGTGTGTGTGTGTGTGTGTGTGTGTGTGTGTGTGTGTGTGTGTGTGTGTGTGTGTGTGTGTGTGTGTGTGTGTGTGTGTGTGTGTGTGTGTGTGTGTGTGTGTGTGTGTGTGTGTGTGTGTGTGTGTGTGTGTGTGTGTGTGTGTGTGTGTGTGTGTGTGTGTGTGTGTGTGTGTGTGTGTGTGTGTGTGTGTGTCTTCTATTTAATGAAATATTCGGTTATCGCATGCAGGTACGCAGGCCCTCGTAACAACGAGGATGAAAGCCTACGGACAGCTAACTCTTTTACTTGCACCGTCGGTTCATGTATAGTCGGCCGCAGAAGTGAACGGGCTACGTGTACTCGGGAAGGCGATAACCATATACCGCCGCCTAGACACTCGGCACTAGCAGTGATTTAATAAGGAACAGCACCGCCGCTGTGGTGCAGTGGTTATGGCGCTCTAGTGTTGTGTCCAAGGAAGCTGGGTCGAATCCCGGCCGCGGCGGCTGCTTTTCGATGGAGACGAAAATCTAGACGTCAGTATGCTGTGCGATGTCAGTGCACGCTAAAGAACCCCAGGCGGTCAAAATTTCCGCAGTACTCCACTACGCCGTCTCTCATAGCCTGGGCCGTTTTGAAATGTTAAACCACACAAACCAAACCAAAACTATGAAACAATAAAAAAGGAAGGAAAAATGTGTCCGGTTAGAATAACTGCTTTTGCTCGAGTTGCAGGCGGTGGAAAATGAAAGGGAAATACAACAGCGAGGAAAATTACTGATAACAGCGACAGCGAAAAAGGACTGAAGAAAGCTATGCGCACTACTTACAACACACACACACACACACACACACACACACACACACACACACACACACACACACACACACACACACACACACACACACACACACACACACACACACACACACACACACACACACACACACACACACACACACACACACACACACACACACACACACACACACACACACACACACACACACACACACACACACACACACACACACACACACACACACACACACACACACACACACACACACACACACACACACACACACACACACACACACACACACACACACACACACACACACACACACACACACACACACACACACACACACACACACACACACACACACACACACACACACACACACACACACACACACACACACACACAAACAAACAAACAAGTTCGCGCCGCTCACGTTTGTGTGTCCAGGCACTGACTCACCAGGCTACCAGGCAGCTATAAAGAGCAAAAAGCGGCAAAATGAGGATGAAAAAAAGAAAATCCGTATAAAACCTTGATGGAATCTTTAAAAATAAAGTCCCGAAGGAATATTTTTGCACAAAGTAGCAAAAGCAGAGTCAAGGTAAACGTACCGGCAGTTGGAGGCACAAAACTATAACAGCGATAAAATATCTGCTATCAATAAAAACAATAACTCATATCGTAAGAGCAGTCGGATTCGTTGCAAAAGCAGAGGTAAAAGTATGAAGGTCAAGATGAGAACGTTACAGATCATAAAAATGGCACATTTGGATTATGGTGCTTAGGTTCTCAAATCGTCATCGACCATGAGGGATGGCGTAGTGGAAGGCTGCATATTATTTAGACCACCAGGAAATGAACGTCCCAACGATTTTGTGACAACAGAGAAGAAGCAAAAAATAATATCCTTAGGACAAAGGCAAAAAGTAAAAATGCATACAGGTTACTTCATTAATAATGACAATGAGCGGATGCGAAATAATAGGCGGATACGAGCTCTAAGCCTTGGCATCTGCACTGTCTGTTGCTGGGCCATTGCCACGGGGGTCCGCCGGATATAAATATTTCTCGCCATAAACGAAGCATCATTCTTAGGCCGTGGTGCGATACTACACAAGCTTCTTCCAGAGCAGAAAGACGTGGCAGAGACGGTTAACGTGAGCAGCAAACAGCAATGGCTTGACTGGCTCTCCGGGTTGCCTCCTCTGAACGGTACCACTTTAATTTTTTCTTTCTTCACTTCATTCTGCCTCTAGGCAGTATTACTTGTTTTCTAGTTTGTGAGATATTGTGAGCAGGCACGATTTGAAATGACGGGCTTTACAAGACGTACAGGTAAAGAGCGGTAAGCCCGTCCAAACCAGAGAGGTATAGAAGAATTCTCAATTTCTTTTTTTTTTTTTCGCTTACAGAGCAAAAGTAGTTTATCAATCGTTCTTAGATAGAACTTCACTTCATAAGGTATAATGAAACAAAACATGGCCGCTGACGGAGCCCTACCATCGGTTGCACGATGCTATGCGTTTCGATCAGTCAACAGCGCGGAAGCCATGCGTTGTCTTCCTCCCACGACACATTGCATCGATTTCTGTAGATTTAAAGGTAGCTTCGAAGTACAAAATCTTTATAGTTACTTCCTGCAACCAAAATTGCGACCTCTGAGGCTCAAGTACGAAAATATTTACACAAAGTTCGGATAGCGACAAGCTTAAGTAATAGGTCACCACTATGCTACAAAACGGACCTTTTCAGGACGCGTGTGTGCATGATGTATGAAAATGTCCCCGAAGGTAAGCATGTTGCGCCTAAATATACTTAACAGGATAAGACATAAACCTGCAATATAAAAGGCGCTAGCGGCTACATCCAATATGCTAAAGGCTTCTGCAGTGCTAACGAGAGGGTAAAGCCGCAGTCCCCGCTGTCTAACGAATCGGCTTTACTTGGAGTTGAGCTAAATGTTTTGGGAGCCCATAATTCCACTGAGATCTGTGTGCCCCCTCCAGCCAACCAACCCCCTTGACATACATATGTTATGTTGAGGCAGAAAAGGAAAGAAAAAATAAAGAGCCTCGGCCCATGCCACTTAGTATAACGGGCTTCCCCTTGACATACAGTGCGATAACCCGCCAGGGTGGCGCAGTGGTTACGGCGCTCGACTACTGTTCCCAAGGACGCGGGATCGAATCCCGGCCTCGGCGGCCGCTTTTCGCTGGAGGCGAAAAGCAAGGCGCCCGTGTGCTGTGCGATGTCAGTGCACGTTAAAGAACCGCAGGTGGTCGAAATTTCCGGAGTCCTCCACTACGGCGTCTCTCATAGCCTGAGGCGCTTTGGGACGTTAAACCACGAACCAACCAACCATATATAGTGCGATAAAGAAAATCGCTCTCCTACAAACTCTGCGTGCGCCGTTGCTCAATGTATACGTTAAATATAAAGTGTTGCACCTAAGACATTACACAATTTTTAAAAATAGGAAGGTTTAAAGTTCGTGCGCATTTTTTTTAAATTGTAGTATGTGTCGAGAAAAGTCGGGAGCTCTAAACGGCGTCAATTAACGTATATAATTAAGTAAGATTAGCTAACATTTTAAATATTTCAGGTAGGAGGTACTATAAAATTGCAAATGTGAGCTGCCGGTGAGGGAATTCCAAGTAGGACAATAAATGAGAAGATTTCTTAAGCACTGCAGCACTGGTAATTCTGGCCACTTTCGACGCGCGACACGAAACCTAGCAAATGAAGGGCTTAACTAAGCACATCAATGAGTCTAAAAACACGCACCTGAAGGGTGCGTAAACCACGAGGTTTTGATTAGAATTCAGACAGATATCAACTGGAAATAAAAATATATTTACCCATTTCGCTCTCGCCTATCGTAGTGCGCTTGCAACTACGTGTGTTATATAGCGTGCGCCTTTACTTCCTTTACGATACGGAATAAATTCCGAACCATAACACAAATTTCCTGAGAATGAGTACCATGACAAGCACCCGCTACTCCTAACCTGCTGCAAAGAGGACATACTGATTGCTCACGTTCAGTGCAAGGACTCTCTCCTTACAAAGAAAGTATGACGGTTAAACCGTATCTAGCTGTAAACTTTCTAAGGCGCTGAGAGGACCGGTTTAGTCACATTATTAAAGCCGTGGGCATTACGCCAAAGCTAGAAGAAAAAAATGGAAACAGATAAGACCACAGCACGTTAATCTAACAGCCGTAAATATACTGCTGTAGGGATGTTCATCATTGATCTCCGTGCACTGTGCATGTATCCAAGCGTTCAATTTTGCTTGATGCTAATGGAGGATATCAGTTTACAGCAAAAACCGAAGCGGTCGCCTTGTGGTAGAACATTCGACTTGCATTCGAGAGGCACGAAGGTCGATCTCTGGTGCCGCCGGTCACCCACAGGTTTTTCAGTCGGTATAAGATTTCCCCCGGCCTAGTGTTGGGCTCTTCTGAGATAAAAGGCTTAGAAAAGGGTTCATGGGCAAGGGCATTCTGATATTAACTTTGTTGCCCACTGTGAAACTAGAAGAACTGCCAAGTAGCGGACTTTATAACTGCTGAAAAGCTCATAGGTAGATAGAATATAATCTTAATGCAAACACACATATATCTCATCCGATGCAATGAACTGATACAGACCTCTATAAATACGAGGCTGCACATACTTTCTTTGAATGTTTTATTTGAGCAAAGTTCATAACATGCCCATTCCTTTGAAACCATTGTTACCGATAAGAATTTGTTGTTCAGTCTGCAGAAGACGCTTCCTCTAACAGACGCCACTGTTACGATTACCAGCCCGTGCAGCACGACTAAAATGGCCGGCAAGATCAGTGAAGCTGTGCCTACGGCCAATGGCTCGCAGGAGGACATGCGAGAGATTGCACGTCTTGGAGAAACGGATGATGTAAAACGGCAGGCTCTGAAAGAACTTCGTCAACTTATAGCAGGTCAGTGATCAGCAACCGACGATGATATTTCGCATACGTCAGAAGTTGAAAAGCTAATTGAGGTGACTGAATCTTATAAGTGCTCCTATCAATGCCGTTAATTGCACCCTAAAATTTTGATGCGGTACGAGCTTTGTTGAAAATATGTATGACTTATTTCCAAATTGCCCGCAAACTTGCGGTGGCGCTCGACTCTGCTATTTTCAGTTTACTAGTTTCATGGATTCACAGATATTTTTGAACATTCCTCCCACTCCTCGCTTTACGTTACAGTAGTTTATGAATAATCAGAGCAGTCACGATGAGAGAGAGAAAAAAAAAAATAAACATCGACATAAATTTTTCGTTCTGGTACTGTGCCTTCTTGCAGATATATTATTGAACTATTCGGAGGACTGCATATTTCGGCACCATGCCTTTGCTTTAATGTGCCGAACAAGTAGCACTGATTTTTTTTTCTTGCAGTGCAGTGATGATAGCAAACACCATCCAACTAAGTGATGTTTCACCACCGATAGAGCAGTTGAAGCCTAGAGGCGTGACTCACCGTAATGATGTTTCACCTTGCCTCAGAACCACCTAGTGGGCAGCCGATGGTTTTGGGAGTATCAAATCTTATCAGTTACTCCCTGCGCAAAGCCTTTACTATTTCTTAGGTTGAATGGGAAGGGGAAGTTGATGTGGAGGATTGGGTAACTGGGAGGAGAATTTGACATTTACATTTTTGTCATCATTTTGCACTGAGCAGATGAACCACGGCTTTGCTGCCCAACGGAGGATGCCTTTCTGATCATGCTCCTCCAAGCTCGCAAGTACGACGTCTTGTGTACTTTCAAGAACATCAAGCGCTTCTGCAAGACTAAAAGAGACAATCCGGAAATATTTAACGCTTTGGATCCGTACCACATCCCTTTCGACGTCGCCTGTCGCAAGTACTGTCTATCAACAGCATCTCGTGGAAAAGACCCTCAAGGCAGGCATGCAACTGTGGTGAGAATAGGTGAGATAACCTGTACTTGTGTTCACGTTATGGCACACAAGTCTCGACAATAGTCTAGCCTGAACGAGAAGTGTGTAATGCAGGCTGATTAGCATTAGGTTTTTAACATTAAAAACTAACTTATGCAGCATACATAGTTAATTTTACCTGAAGGTGAAGCCAATATGTGGACAGAGAGGGAGGAAATAGTAGTCGTTACCCTAGTAGATAATTTTCCTAGTCAAGGATAGAGCGAGGGTGTTCAAGTCCAATCACAGACAGTTGAATCTTTTGAGTTATGTATTTGGTAGAGCTTCTGTAGGATCCAAAGGCAATTTGGCATGAAGGCTGAGCTATTATACCGACACAAAAGGAGTAGATAGTAGTCGTTACCCTAGTAAAAATAATTCCTTCATTAATAAACACTTAGTCACGAAAGATAGTGAGCGTCTTCAAGTCCAATCGCAAACGGTTTAATTGTTTGACTAATACATTTGGTTGATATCTTTCAGCACACTTGTGTTATGCGACATCCTCTCGAAATTCCTAATCAGTCCGCGTATCTGTAAATGCAAAGCGGTAACGGTCACCGCGAAACTGCTCCCTGTGTTATGCGGATGGTGCACCTTGCCTTGTGTATGCCGACGGTATACAGCAACAGGTGAAGCCAATAGCTTCCGTTTTCTGATTATGATTGTTTAAGCGGAAGCTTCGTGTAAGTACGTTGTGTACAATGTCATGTGTCTTACTTGCCATGCTGTTTTCCGCACACCAAAACAAAAAAAAAGTTTTTCGGCTGAAAATGTCGCTTCAGGGCGCCTTTTTCTACCGTATTTATTTTTGTTTTAAAACCTACGCATTTTCATTCTAGGTGCATGGAACACGGACATATGCTCACTCACCGACTTCTTCAGGGTCGGTGTAGTGATCTGCCTACACGTTCTTCAGCAGGAAGAAGCCCGGATCAGGGGTATCGTGGTGGTACTGGATGTGGCCGGGCTTGGGCCGCATCATATCCTCCATTACACGCCTTCTGTTATCAAAACGTACATTAAACTTGTGCAGGTCAGTATATGAAGTGTCGTACCGCGCGGTGACACGAAGCCTCACCTTGACAAACCATGCCACTTCGGACTAAAATACGCGTGCCGCTTGATTTGAGTTTAATTCGCAAGTTCTCACATTGAGAATCTTGGGTGCTGCTGCTTTCTAAGCCGAGATGGCCTAAAGGAGCGAAGGGGTACTTCTCAAATGAGCATCTAGGCTGCACTGAGATACGCTGGATACTGTGTTTTTCTGAAAACCAAACTTATACTTGGAACTTATTTTTGTAGGGTTGTTTCAACAGAATAATAAAGTACTCCTTAGACCTCCAAAATCGGAAATGTCACTAATAGTTCATGAAGCTGCGCACGGCAGCACATTGTCTTGTGCTAGCCGGTATTTGTGCATCATTTGATTTGTGTTCTTGGAAAAACTTGCAATTCCAGACAACAAAAACTTCAGATAAAGATGGTAAGCTTCGAGGACATTACTTTTGAGCGCCCCAAGCTAATTGTACTACTGTTCTTCATCGAAGCCCAGCCATACCACCATCAAATGTATTTGGTGCTAGCTGCTCTTGCCGCATGTTGCAACACCCGTGAACTTCGCAATGATAACAGTGCGCAATATGAACAAAACGGAAAACCCACAGGCAGCCGACAATCAATAGAGCCCAGAGAGGCTTACTTCATGTGCCGCATGATGCATAACTTTAGCGCTCCTGCATTGGCACGAATGAAAATGGTTGAGGCAACATGTTGCCACGTAACTTCCACAGAAAATTAGCCATGATGGTAGCAGAAAACATCCTGTTGGCTGGACAATTTCATACCCAGAAGCTATATATAGTCTTCGTGTATAAAATGAGACGAGTAACCACCAGGGACGTTTTCATAACTGTATTCTCTTTTTATACCCATTTTAAATTCGTCTCTAACTGCATTCTTGTGAAACTACAATAACCAAATCATTAAAACAAGGCAATAAAACGGAGAGGAAAATGCATTTTAATTATGCGGGTAAAAGAAAATTCACAAACTATATATTTTTTCCAAACAATGGAAGTAGTCGCTTACACGTATTCACTAGTTGTATGGTACGAAAAATCGTTAACAAATTTGAGAACGAGTGCTGAGGCCACGTGATTACGACCTTCGCTTTTCAGTGCAGGGTCATCTAAAATGTGTTCCTGATTGTATATAAACCTGCGTGGTGCACAGTGTAATCTGTTTGTGTGTTCACACCGCGCAAACGCTTGTGGAAAGTGTACAGCTATCTGCTGTTACTGAATAGACATCGATTGTCACGACTTGGAACTAACAAGTGTAGGGATACTCTGGAAAAACTAAAATTTGCTTGTATAGAATTGTTACTGAATTCTAATGATCATGACACTACTTTAACTAAAAGTAAGCGTGTGTAATCT
This sequence comes from Amblyomma maculatum, assembly GCF_055883805.1. NCBI lineage: Eukaryota > Metazoa > Arthropoda > Arachnida > Ixodida > Ixodidae > Amblyomma > Amblyomma maculatum. The sequence continues at coordinate 32,458,817 of NC_139347.1, read as the reverse complement.
AGAAAGAAGGCATAAAAATTAAATTGAGGTCTATATTTATCCCGGAGCGATTTCGCAAGTAAACTGTGTAGCGTATGAACACAGTTCTTGGGTGCGGTTTTCGGAGGTTAACCAACAGCCATTCACTTCAAAACGGTGATCACGGAGCCCTTATTTGGCGTAGACGTTACAATTTTGAATATACCACGACGAAAAAAAAAAATTGGAATTCGATTTTCTCAACAAAGAAATTACGCTTTCGCTGCTGGGCACATCAGTATACCTTGAATGAAACAGATAATGTTTTCACTTCTATGTCTCTGAGTGTCTCTTTATTGGACCGAAATATAGCCCTTAGTACCGAAGAAGGACGGGCTGAGGGATAGCGCCTCGTGTGCTCTCTTTTCCTGTAGGATTGCTTGCCTTTGAGGATCAAGGCAATCTATGTTATCAACCACCCTTCCATATTTACCGTCTTCCTTGCTATTGCCAAACGCTGCATGAAGAACAAAATGGTGAGAAGGGTGAGTATGATTCCTTTATTGTTTCGCTTCTTTCGACCCCCCCTCCCCCCCCTGTTATTTGAAATCTGGACAATATACGCAGAAAATATTCGTATCAGTGTACAGTTCTACATTGTATAAAAATATTTTTAGTTCCGGAGTAAAAGCAACGACAAGCGACGCTATTCAGAATTATAAAGGGCTAATTGAGCACCTTATTTGACATGTCATTTCTCTCCCCCCCCCCCCCCCCCCCCCACCCCACCCATCCGCGTGAAGCTTTAAAAGCTTTGTAGCGTGAACGCTACTGGAAAGCGCTGCGCGGGCAAAACTGCTCCAATGTGATTAGTTGGCACATATGTAGGGGGTTCAAATTTCCGCCACGCCTGCCCTGTGTAAGACATTTGATAACGAATGCGATTTTAGTGGACAGTTATTTCTAGTTTCACCCTTAACAAGGTGCACGATCAGCTGGACAATTTAACACAGAGGTCACCCCAGAAAGTTTTTGATAAGGTGCATCATAATTTTTTTATTTACTGTATTGGAGAGTGGAAACATTGGTGACGTCTTGCTTGAAGGCATTGAACTATGTTATTAAGCGGCCACTACAAGACTGATTGTTAATCAAAACCAAACCTATTACGTCTAAATCATCTGTTCGACAAGGCTGTTCGCTATCGCCTTTGTTATTCACTTTATATCTTGAGCCCCTATATCGTAGTATCATCAAAAACAAAGCAGTTCGTGGCCTCTCACTATCGCAATGTGAAGTTAAGGTTTTGGCTTATGCTGATGACATTGCCCTTTTCTGTTCTGATAAAAGAGTGTGATCGAGGGTCTGCGCGCAATTGAACGTTTTTGTGACAGTTCGGGGGCGTCTCTTAACCTTGATAAATTAAAGGGGTTCTATTTAGGCCACTGGGATACAAAACCTACTTTTTAGTCGGAATCAGGTGGGACTCCAAAGACACAGTATTTGGGGATCCCTTGCATCAACATTGCAATAGTGGACCTCACTGGGAGTCTCAGATCTGTTCAGTTAGGCGACAAACCCAGGCTTGGATGAGTAGGGAACTGTCTCTATTTGCACGAGCACAAGTTTGCAATGCCTTTTTGATTTCGAAGCTTATCTATGTCTTGCAGGTGTTGAATTGTGCAAGAAACAAATTCCAGTCAGTGCATAGTATTTTTTCTACTTTTGTGTGGCGCTCTCAATGGGAGCCTATGCGTCGAGACAATCTGTTTCTCCCTCTGGAGGCTGGTGGAGCTGGTCTTCAGCACTTGTTTGCTCATCAACTTGTTTCAAGGTTTTTCTTCTTTAAAACAGCTAGCCCACCCTTCCTCCTAAGTGTCTTTAATAGATGATTATGTGCCCATTTGCCTATTTTGTTCGCGCCCACTGGTCATAGGAGTGAGAGTCCTTTGTAGAGTTTCCTTAAGGAAGTTAGATAGTACTGTCTATTTCATGTTTTTACAAAACATGTGGAGATGAAAGAGAAAGCTGCTGGACAGCAGCTTGACAAGCTCTCACCCGCCGTATGCACATAGACAGCAGCAGAGCGCACAAAAGACGTGTCCATACAGATCATCCATACAGAAATTATAGTGATAAATCTATACACTACTAAAGCAATGATATTAACTATAACCTCTATGAAACCCACACGCAAACAGCATACATTCACGCTCTGTCATTCCAAAGCATTATACAACAATAAAAAGACAGAAGATATCTGAGTAGAATAAATTCACTTTCTTTCGATGCAAAAATTAGAACAGTCAAAGAGAAAAAGAAGTTTGTGAAGTATAGTTCATATTACCACGACTATCAACAATTACATTCCACTTCCTCACGGTACGGCTTTTTTTAGGATACCTATACAGTCTATCCAGAAGGCAGATAACGAAAGTTCGTATTGAGACATAATTTCTTTACCTCCTCTTTCTAGACAGTAGTGTATTAAAGCGGTTTCAACGGATTTATATACAGTGAGCCGCAAATACTTTCTTTTTTAAACTTCACACGTCAACCTTACCTGTAAAAACGTGGCTTCGTGCGAAAGGGACTTTTGTGCCATGGTCAGTGGACTGTCGCCTGCGTCAGCCAACAGAAAATATAGATCATTGCTTTGTGTATTGCCGTGACACAGTTTTTTTTGGGGGGGGGATATTCTTGAACGAACTCTCAAAAAGGACTTTGATATTACGCCTTATATTATAAGATTTTTGCACGCACTGGAGGATTCTGAAGTACCATGTGATCTTTTTGGGCTCGTGGAACTTTTTAGCCTGTGAAAGAGCCGCATGACCAATCGCCACGCAGAGCCACCACGTTCATCGAAGTCTCTGTTCAGGGAACAATGTGCTATGAGTATATGCTGCGCAGGATCGACCTCCTGCCTGGTTACCTTTACTAGATACATGCATATGTCTCCCGAAATTTCGATGTGTGAGCAAAGTGAGAGCTCGATGCTGGTGTAATTTTATATGCGGGATGCAACCTGGTTAAATCGAGCCTGCAGTACTTACACGCAATAAAGAAAAAAATATGGGGCGTGGCGCAGTTGGTAAAGCGGTCGGCTGGGGATCCAAGGGAGGATGCTCGATTCTCGGTGGAGGCGAGGTTTATTAATTTATTTTTAACTCTCGATCTCGAAAGCGTGACACCTCTGCTGACAACCTTCTGCCGACAACTATTAGGCATTAAAGCTTTCGCCTTATAAAAGGGTCCAACGAAATCGAGCCGTCACTGTTTCTATGAGGCATTAAAGGCTTTCGCCTTATAAAAGGGTCCAGCGAAATCGAGCCGTCGCTGTTTCTGTTTCAAACAGGAGACGCTAGCTCTGCGCCACTCACACGCGTTCGTTCAGTGCGATAGTTAGGAGGCCTTATATGTGGCCACTTCGTATCACCTCGCATAGTGGACAAGAGTCACTAATTGCAGTATAGGGATATTCAATTGAAATTAAGACTCCTAATTTCCTCTACTTAGGAAGACTGATTCTTAATTATACTGTTCTGTACTAGCGAGTAACACACTTAAGTAGCTCTGCTACTTAACCCTGACTCAGCACTAATAAGTAACTCTACTGAGTGAAACTATTACTTAGCAAACAAGGTATAATGCCCATACGGCAAGACAATGATATCGATTCTTAAGCGTTCCGTAATCTTTCTTTATGCTATCAGAGAAAAAGAAATTTGGCCTAAACATTTGTCTAAAGTTAAAAGACTGCAGAAAGTATAACGAAATATGAAACAAAGCGGAATAAATGTCATGATCGTTTCTCTGACATGCGTGGCGCACTAATGCCGTTTGTATGAAAAGACCAAGTGGTGTGCAGGGTAAAAAAATGAAACGAATCAGAATGTCATATAACTGTAACTAGGGATAGTGAGCGCAACTCCCTGCTGACGCCTAATGTTCTGTAGGTTTGACCTGGTATGTGTAAGCAGCAGTCCAGCTACGGTGTTGTAGGTATGCACGAAGTATTCGGCATACCGCCTCATTCTCATGCTCTAAAGAAATAGGCTTGAGGAGATGCAAATGTTAGAACCGAACGTGGTGTTGTACTCGAGTGAACTGAAACCAATAAAAGGTGGGTATGGTAAACATATTCGACTTTTTATTTAGCTTTACGGGTGACCCCGTAAACAACCGGTATCCTGAAGGATCAATAAAACAAGCACAAACAATTAATTGAATCTCCACGTCTTTTTCAGATTCGTCTTCTGGGACACAATGTAGGTGAGCTGCACGGCCTGGTTCCCGACGATCTCATTCCGAACAAGTACGGCGGAACGCTAGACAGCTACGACCATGACGAGGAGGAAAGGCAACTGAAGGCTGAACAGGGGTTCTTCGAAAAATTGAGCCTATGTGTCTGGAAGCCGCCTGAACATTGAGCAACGAGTTTTCCCTGAAATGTGTGTTTGATTCGTTTACCAGGTTTGGTGACTTGCATTCTGATATGGTGCTATTGAAGCTCCTTGGACACAAGAAACATGTGCGCACGAAGCATAGACTGCCGTGCCGATTGTCTCAATGGGGCACTTATTACTATACTGGCGTTACGGCTACTGAAAAAAATTCTAGGCTCTGGGAGTTTCATTTTGTACATAACTGAACTGTAGAGGAGATGTGCTGTGTAGCCACAGGGCTCAGCATTTCAGTGCCCTAACAATACAATTGTGTGTATCAGTCGGTAATGCAGCATATCAGGTAACTGGTCTGTTAAGTTTGGATAGGCAGTTGTACAACTGGCTACGCATGACTCCTAACATTCTGTTTAGATCTCTTCAGATCTCTGGCATGCTTGTGCAATCAGACAACATATAAAGAGGATGAATTTGCAAAAATTTAATGTTTTCGTAAAATAGAAATGATGTAGTAGTATCATGTTAGAATCTGTATTACTGAACAATTTAATTTCATTATTTACTGAGCCCTAGGCAGCACTATATTTCTGACCATACAAAAAAAAAAAAGAGATGAAGAAAAAAGAAACGCACCAATTACGTCAATGTACATAACCAGGCAAGTCGATCTATTAGAATGCATATTTTTTCAGCGCCGATTACAGAGGACAAAGGAAGGGGAGATGCGGGACGAACGCGTGCGTCTTTCCTTCCTTTGTCAAGTTTAATTCTCGTGGAAAAAGTATGCATTCTACGCTCCAATCACATGCGCTAAGACATCATTAAAGCGTGAACAGTGGATTGAAAATTGTCTACGTCACGTCCATCGCTGAAGTTAAATGCTAGTATAAGCCGCATGTTCTCGCTGCGTCACTTCATTACTGCCTGATGCTGTCGGTATGTTGCTGCTCGTCGAAGACACCGCAGTTAAAAATAGACTGTGTAGAAACAGCGGCTGCGCATTCAGCGAATGCAGCGAAACAACTCAAATGTTGTGCGGTATGGCTGCGCGCTCCAGTATCGAAAAAAATAAAACACTGTTCTATGCGTACTGTTCTATGTGTACTGTTCTATGCGTACCTCGTATCGACAGTAACGTTGATGGCTGATATTCTCTTAGAATACCGCAGAGTAATGAATGTAGATTTATTACTCTGCGGAATGTAGATTCATTACGCTTTGTACGGACACTGTTACACTGAACACGTTGTGAGGGACATTTGCCAAAGAGGGCTACATTTAAGCTTCTTGAATTTTTCCTGCGTGTTTATATACTGTAATACCATTAGTGCCAATATCTAAACTCGACAATTACGCTTTCTCGTTTTTACTGGGCTCCACCAGCTACGAGTTCTGAGCGGATGGCGTCAGTCCTCAGCGCTGCTTCCTTTAAGCGTATTGGCGAACGTGTGGACGAAAGGTGGTTCAGTCATCACTGATTGTAAGCCAATTTAGTCTCTCGCGCCTTAAATGTCTAAAATATACAATTGTCCCCACTGCGCACACAAACGAGGGCATGCACCGTATAAATGAGCACGACGAACAACGAAATGAGTAACGCGAGAAACGCTGGCAAAGGCGCCGCCTGCCCCTCAGGTAAAAGGGTCAGTCGTCCTTATCTACGCGTACTGCATAACCTTGCAGGTCGCAGCGTCGTCTCTACTCTGGATGGGAGGCAATGAAGGGTGGCTGTTCCTGGCCCTACGGGGCTGGGACGGTAGGTCAACGCGGATTGCTGCGGGGGCTAGCCAGCTAAAGAATGTTTATCTGTTGTAGGCCGTCATTGCACCTGCCACCGCTTAGGTGGTGGATGACGGCTGTTGCGGCGCGCGTCTTTCTCTCTCTCTTCTTTTTCTTTCTTCTCTACTTTCTCACTTCTGTCCGCACGAGGCAGTGGAGATGGCTCAGCTACAGAGCCAGTAGCAGGCCCGTGCATTTTCTTTTCCTTCTTCCTACAGCCATAACAACAACGTCTCTACTCTGCATACTGATTGCTTTCGCATGCGCTGGTCAGAAGGAACGCCCGCCTAAATGCAAGGTAGTACCACTATTCATCTGCACCAATTAGCATTATTCCGCCATCAGCCATCTACTAAGGGCATCTGGTAGTGGCTAGTACTTCTCAATGACAAGAGCAGAGGTAAACGCAAATCGCGGGTAGGTGCGCCCCTGCGTCAGTAAATAAACCGAAGTCGAGACACGCGCAAGCGCTTCTCTGTGGCATCTGAATGCCCAGACATAACAAAGGTAATGAAAATGAATCTGCGAGCCCCGGTAATGACAAATGGTTGAAATTTTGGTGGTTTAACAGTCCGGCGGTTAAAAAAAAAATGAAAACAGAAAGGTTCTATGCATAAAAGTAAATGTAATTTAAATTTATAGGAGAGCTTTCTGGAGCGTAGCTTTAAGTTTTACATGTAGTTTAGAGAAATGCAAAGAATAGAACAATACCAATAAGTGGCGCACGCCACCACTCTGTTTCAAAGAGGGTGCAGTTAAAATTCTTCTATGATTTCATGCGTGCCTATATTAGATGGAAAGAGAGGCGACAAGGTTTCGGCACACCAGTGCCATGGCTGTGTGGGCACGCGATGTTGAAAAAGCTTTGATTCTTTACTGCTGCAAGAAGCTGAGACGTGTCACTTACGCTTTTTGGGAAGACATAGAGAGATATATTCGGGGCAATGGCTGAAGAAGCATATTTTAGGTGTTTCGGCTGCATCAAAAAATACTTCCATAACTAGAGGTTCAGAGATATCCCCCTGTCGCCAAGACTGCTCCAGCGTACTAGAGTTCAGAAGCACGGAAAGGCGCAGCTGTGCCGTGATACCTTCGCAATAATGTTGGAGGAGGACTTTGTCCGCGCAACTAATACAGTCTTCCTCATAATTGAGTAGCCCTGAGGCAAAAACTGCTGCTATATCACCAGCTAATTAGGCGTGAGCGAATCTTTCAAACCATCTCACATAAAAAAAGTTCCTGACTTGTTTGTATCCATCATTTTGGCGATTGGTACACCCCGGCGTAGGAAAATATTAGTTAGGGGCAGAACAATTAAGCGCTGTTTTAACGCAATTTCTAGATCTTGCTGCCGTGTTTTTCTAGCTAAACTTTATTTTACTACAGCGGCACAAATATCAGTCTGCAGTTTTCTGTTTAATGGGACAAGCGGCGAAGAAAATTGAAACAAAAACAATTACGGTCACGTAATAACTACCCATCTAGCTCAGCAACAAGCTTTATTGAATCGCCTAATAACTCTTGCGTAATAACCAATATGCGCTGACAATTTGTCCAGATTAGACATTTTAATTAAGCAAATATAGGCCAATTATAGTTCAGGCTCTTAGTTTAAAAATAACGCCTTTTTTGCGATCTGTTGTACGCTTGCGAGACGTCCTTTTTTTCTTTTTATTAAAGAAAATGATGAAAAAAATGATTGTGGCATACTGTAGCTGAGTATGAGGCAAATGGCTGTGTAGTATGATCCACGACCGCCAGTACTTGCAAAGTTTGCATGTGGCTACTCGCAAAACTGCTACTAGACATGTATTATGAGTAGTGGGCAGCCGTAACCAGCTGACACAAAATGACTGCAAGACAAATAGTTAAACGATCAATCCTCCTTTCGCTACCTAATACGGATTCAGGATTTTTTTTTCTCGGGCAATTATTCTGTCGTCGAGTTGTTTCGAGAAGATTCGTTCTTGTATACTGCTGTTACATGTGTTTCTTGCCGCAAGGGCAGAGCCGGTTCCTCCGGTAAGGCCCTCTGTGTCCCGTGAAGCAAGCGAGTGTGAACCCCTTTGAGACAAGGCCACCTCGTACCGAAAGGTGAGTCATAATAATGATGAATTTTCCCTATTCGTTCGTTCCTTCATTCAGTAGGAACTGCGATTAGAAGGAAGCGGAGGCTGTCGGGCGCAGCAGGCGGTGGGTAATATTATAGATGAGATGCTGGCGCAGCACATAGTGGCAGCAAGTTTCGCAGGCGTTCCTCGTGGTCACGCAGACATTCGGGTATTTTCAAGGGCAACTTACGCAAGCTAGCTTAAGGAATCTTTAAAGATCTTTTTAAGCTTCCAACTGAAACTGCTGATTTCGCGCATTCGTTGAAATTGGTCCCAAAATTAGGCTTCGCCGGTCAATTGATAACAAAGCAAACAAACCCACATAGAGCCCCGCTGCGGTGGCACAGTGCTTAGTGCGCTCGACTGCTGTACCCAAGGATGTAGTATCGAATCCCGGCCGCGGTGACCGCTTAACGATGCAGGCGAAAAGCTAGGCGCACGTGTGCTGTGCGATGTCATGGCAGGCTGATTTTGTCATGGCATGACATGGCAGATGTCATGGCAGGCTGATTTTGTTGCGGAAGAAAGACTACGACAACCAGTGAGACCTCGGGTGGGCGCCGCTACGCCGTGAAGAGGCGTAGCTACGATCTCCTCATAAAAAATCAGCCTGCCATGACATTTGATTTCACGTTACTCCCATGTCACGAGTAGGAGCTGCCAATTCGGGTCGCTCCTTTCATATGGGAGGGTGACATATCAAAATCAGCCTGTCAGAACCGTTTGCATTCTCGTTACCCCTACGACACGCTGGCATGTTCATACGGCTTGGTACAAGCGTGATTTTATAGCGGGGCTGGTAGCGTGCGCTCTCGCGTCATGCCCTTAAAGGATGAGCTTAAGTGTCCCCAATAATGTAGCACCTTACGCTGATAGGGCGTGATAAAGGAATAACGTAGCAGGCAAAAGAAGCTTCCGTCGTTGCTTTCGCAATTCAACTAGGGTTAACCAAAGCTAAACCACAACAATTTTTTTTTTTTCATGAATGACTATACATAAAAGCTTGGCATGAGAGCAGGAGTGCGGGTACATCGCTTGATACAAGATTTTGCAGATTAAAACGGTAAATATTTACTCAAAGGTACACCCATATACCTTCACCTGCATTCAATTTCCTTAGCGGGAAATGTCTACAAAAATCTATACAATGAAAATGTTAAGTGCCGAACAAAAAACTTCGCAAGCGTGAGGAAGACAAGGAGACGGTTACGTTACCCTTTCGCCAAAATTGATTCTACGCGCACCCTCATAAGTGCAAAAAACACGACGATGTGTTTCATGTATGTCCTTTCTGAACGCGCCCACCAGTGCGAATAAGTGCGGCAGAATCTTGAGCCGCGGCTAGAGTAGTGCCTGGTTGGACCTCTGCTGCCCGCAAAGTATACTTCCCAGTCTTCAACAAGTCCCCCTTGCGCTGTCACAACAAGGGCGACGACTTGAAGTAATGAAACGTACTCGCCATATAAGCGAAGAAGAATCATTTCTGCAGCTTCCAAAATTTGTCGGGTCAATGCGGCACAATCTACAATGAATATTTCGTTATAATCGCAACTGAATTTCATCGCATGAGATATTTGAAAATTTTTATGTGTAGAGTGAACGGAAGCTGCGATAAAGGGCTTCCTTTTACCACAGAACCTATAAATATTGAATTGGATTCGCAAAAGTTCTGTGGGATGCGCACCTCGAATTCTTCGCTACGGGTTTGCTTTAAACGCCATTCCCAGGTGAAGAACATATTTGCGAGTTAGAGTCACTGATTATATCGAAAGCTAAATATTTGCAGACCGTAAGCTTCGATAGTGGCGTCAGCGGCTTGTGAGCTTGCAGATTGACTGCCTCCTTTCGACTCTTAGCATGCGCTTCGCCGACACGCAAACGCTCCTCGCTGCATTGCGACGCTTGAAGCCGCGTTCAGACTACGTGCGCATCCGTCGTAAGTATCGTATTTATCGCAGTGCGCATAGCGACTGGAACTCCCGTTTACGTAGCTTGCGACCGCGCATGTTCACACTGGGCCGTTCGGTAAGATGCGTTCTTTACGACCGGCCAATCAGCGCTCTCAACATGGCGCTGGTTAGCAAGCGGCTGATAGCGGAGGTCTGGGCTCTTCAAGCTCAAAATGAGATGTGAAAGAAAAGACTGGACACACAAATAAAATACGAAAAAGAACAATGGGTATATTAACAATTAACAACTCGATTATAAATACACTTCGTTTCACACACGCACGTTCGCACACAGTTTTCAAACGTCCGCTCACCGTGTTGACGCACCGCTCACTCCTTCGCACGTTTCACGCGCCCGCTCTCATTGTCGATGTACTGCGCACTCCTGCTCGGTGTCCCGTGATCGCACTCTCTCGCACCAAAACAGGCGTACGGTCCGCTTGCATCCCTGCTTGCGATTTTACCAGTGCCCCGGAGCGATCTTGGAGACGGGCCGGGGCGGTGACTCAAAGGCCGTACTACTGACTCCAAACAATGAGCCGGGGCGCGCGGCAGGCTCGGAAACGTCCGCGGAACCTCGTCCCCCCTCAGAAAATGCTGTTTTCTTTTTCTCTTTTACGGTGAGCTTCTTTCAAACTTCGACGAGTCCGCACCAGCTCCGTTCTGCGGCCCGACCGCAACGTCTCCCCGCATCGGCCTTTCGCTGCAGGCCAACTGTTTCCTCACTTGTCAACGGAGCCGATGGGCTGCGAGAATGCACGGGGATGAAGCGGGCATCCCCCGCCTCCATAACCTCACTTTTCTAAACTAGAGGAAACATTTGCTTGTTGAGAGCTTGTTCGCGCATGAAAAAACGGATTGATAAACCACTTACTACTTTTGACTCAGCGCACTGGCAATTTGCAGCCAGGCATCGTTTAGCACTTCTCTCAGTGCGATTTCAGCTACTCGTAGTAGAGACAGTAGAGAGCCGGCCTCTGTCGAACTTTTTTTATGAGAGGCTGATAATTCCACAGCGAAGATTCCGCACTGCACATGATCAAGCTGCGGACAGACACAATCACCGACAAAACACCAATAACACCGGCGAGCCGAGACACTGCAGCAGAGTTGGAGCGTTGGATAATGTCGCCTACTAGTGGTTTGCGCGCGAAATCTGAAAGGACCGGAAGCCCCGTGACCGGAAAGGGAAAACCGAAACGGCTTTGCGCATTGGTCGCGCGTAACGGACGTATCTGTAATAGTCGTAAAAGTCGCGGGTCCTCCGACATTTACGCCCACGCTGGCTGCGTACGTTGCGCATTTTACGCTCAATACGACAGCAGTCTGAACAGACACGTTACGTTTTTTGCGCTTACGCTTACGATCCTTACGAACGATACGTGCGTTGCGCACGTAGTCTGAACGCGGCTTGAGACCTACCGACTTCCACTGAATACTCGGAAGTCTACTGCCCTGCATGTATTTCTAAGCAGGTAGAACTCCGCAGCAACAATGCTAGATAGATTGTGAGCTTGACGGGCTATAGTTTACACCTGATGTATTATTATGGTGCCTTTCAACCTTTATTGACTCGTTAACAAATAAAGAGCAAGGTAATTAAGAATTTTTCGTCATAATGTACCCTAAAAGGAAACTTGCATTTAAATATTTTTAACGCCACTGGAATCTCAACGACCTATATCTCTCGAGTTCATGATAATAACTTTGGGCTCTTTTGTCTAAGGATAGCCCTCGTTAATTGCAGAATCAACTCGGGAAAGACGTATTTGCCAGTAGAAATAACATAAACGAATAGTTTTGCTTATAAAAAAGCACATGGTTAAGCATTCTTTCTTTTCTAATATCACAAACATAAAGAACACAATCGAACATTCCATTGTGTTTTGCCACTGTTCCCCCCGTTATCATTCAGCTATCCGTACTGAACCACTGATGCCTTTCTGTGGCGCTCGGACAATCTGGCTATTCATCGTTGCGGAATTTATGCATCTGCTCCCTGTCGCAGACAGCAAGCAAAATCCTTCAAAAATGGGCCTGACCAGTGGTGAGTGTTAAATTGAAGGCCTCAAGGTATGGACAAAAGGAATAGACAGAGCGGTTATGGTTATATAGGCGAGAATACAAAGGCCTCTTGCGCGAGGAACAAATACAACAGGGGGGTGAGGGAAGAGGAAGGCGTGTGGTAGAGGAAGTCAGTGGTGAGGCGGTGAAAGTTGCATGTAATAGAAAGTGTAATGTAATAGAGAATTCATAGGTCAGCCAGTTACTCAAGCAATACTAAAATGAGAAGAGAGCATAACTTTTTCAGCCCAAACTTCCAGGATACTTACGCGACCGCACTTGGAAAATGAGACACTACGGTTCATTAAATGTTGTTTGCGTTTTGGTTTATACCATTTAACATCCTAAAGCGATTCGAGCTAATAAAAGACGCCGTAGTGGAGGGCTTTGGAAATATCGACAACCTGAGGTTCTTTCACGCGCACTGATTTCGCACAGTGCACGAGCGATGAAAGTCGCTCATTCGCACCTCGTTTTCTTGCACACGTACAGCTTTATGAGGCAGTGCCTGACATTTTTCGCAAGACGACGACGACGACTAGAAGCGCAACTGCATGAACATGTACATGCCAGCTCGGAGTGGAATTTTCCTACGCGGCGTCCAATCCCTATGTCACAGATTCGTAACATCGGTTTTTATATTAATGATGCAACCGAGCACAGAAGTCAATTTCGCTTTCTTTTGTCATGATTAGATTTCAGTGTCCTCTTCGCACAGCCCGCTAGAAGAATTCTCTGCCGATGCAGAAGTCAGGTGGCCTTGGGCAACAGCGTGATCCATTGGTGCACGAAGGGCATTGCAAACGAAGGTTTTATCATCGATTGTCACCATGCGGACACGACAGTGCTTTGCTAATGGTGGAGCTGCTGAGTGCTTTAGTTGTATTAAGGAAGAATAGAAAAACAAAGTGCTCTCCCCACACACGATTCTCTGCTCTTTAGTATAGTTTTGTATTCTATATCCCATTCCTTTCATGAAGAGGATATTTGAGTTTCCTATCACCCGTCATCATGGTTAAGAGATCGTGTGAAATAAAGCAGAAATTCAGTCGCCAATAATTCGAGAACGCGTATGCGGTGACCATGGAAGAAAGCAGTAGCAAGTGTCATTGGCGAATAGGTCGACATAGAGTTGCATGAAAACTTCAATGACGGGGATGAATCCCGATGAGCGCAGTTGTATATGAGGCTGTATAATAACCCGCGGCCAAGTATAGTCATCGGAAGGCTCTTGGCTGGCCAATCTCGAAGCTCTTTTCAGTCGCTTCCCCTTGCGCCAAGGTGCACACAGTCTATATTACCACAAATTCATCATCTTATCGTAACCTTCCAGCGTTTAAAAAATGGAAATGAACAAACTGCCCTCGGCGATTTCGGCTTACGCCATATGGGAAGTCCCAAGTAATAAAAAGGTGGGTTTATAATGTTTTCCATTATTTTCTAGTTTTTTTTTTTTCTGAAAAGGTACACGCGTAATCCACTGATGAATGCTTTTTCCAGAACGGGCTTACTTTCTGCCTTGGTATCTATTAGTGCTATAGTAGCAGGGAGGGACTGGGTGTGCAGATTAGAACGTTCTGAATGAAAATTCGCTTACTGTGTAGGCCGTTTGCTAAAAGCCGTACGTCGACACTTGCTGCTCGAGCCTTTGTTAGTGGCTATTTCTCTCCCAAGACAGTTATAAAGCGCCCTACCTTACTGAAAAACACAACACGGAGCCCTAGATTGCGTAGATGGTGTCATCTGTCAATATTTCAGAAAGTATCACGGAAAACCGAAAGACATCTTCGAGCTCTGCTGTTTGAAATTTACTCAACTATATGACGGTATTGGCCTAGGTTCCCATATTACTGAAGGTAACTTCTTGTACAAGAACATTTTTCTTTGCGCTTTCCTTCCTGCGTGTTTCGTCCTTCTGCAATACTGCTCGAAATGCGGCAATATGAGTGCTCTTTAATGACTGCGAAATAAGAAAGCTGAACGGAAGGACAGCTTAATTTTCTGGCCCTGAAAACGCGAAGAAACTTCCCACACGGAAGTTTGTCAGCTATTCAAGCAGCGTTGTTATTTGCAATTCGGGAGAGGATGCTGATACCTCGGCGCACGAGTCACACAGAGTGATACGATAGGATAGAACGAGGGCACCAAGGTCAGTGCTGGAGAGCACGCTTTCTTCATTTCCATCTGTAGCTTCCGCGTCAGTGGTGTGCTTCAAACCCATCGCTTGGAGTCACGGCATTCAGGGCTTGCGTCCTTGGTGCATGGAGGTGGAGAAAACGTGACATGGCAACGCGTACACTGCTATAGGGGACCGCAGCGGATGCAGGCTATCGACATCGCGGGCTACGCTTCCATCGGTGCTCGAGAAGTTGGAATGCTAGTGTAAGGCTACGATTGGACTGCACCGTGTCGGCTTGACCCGAAGCCACTTATCGCCACTGGAAGATTGACGGTAAGTCCCCGTCTTTTACATGCATCGCAGCTAAGAAAAACCTATGCTCACTGAAGTTGCCAGGGACTCTTTTAAAAACCACTTCAAAACGATGGTCGCTAGAGTTCACTGCTTTTTTTCTGCAATTAGTAACAAGCGCGGGGACAAATTTTACGACCAGTTTGCCGTACAAGGTAAAATTGTAAGTAATTTTTTTAGCAACTACAAAAACACCTATTTCCATTCATTACCAATCACGCTCAGCAAGTATTGTTCCCATTCAGGATCTCTTGCTTTTGCTTCCGATGATATGCCTGACCTGGTACTAGAGGCCGAGTGGCTCCTTTAGTCGCTACACCAAACGCGACATGACTCAGCAGCACAGATTCGTATAATAATTCAAACAAGCCTCTTCAGGGCGCGCAAACCTACATTGAAATGCTAAAGGTCTCAGATTAATTCACGCCCGTGCAGCACATTTACAGAATTTATTGTTCATTAACCACATGCTTTATAAATTACTCGATATAATGCGGCGTGTATTCCTGTCCTAGACGATGGCACTTTCTAAGGGCAACATCCTGGTGATATATTGAGTTCAGTGAGTTATTTTTCCGCACGAACACGAGCATGCTAACTTTTGGCCGGCTGCACGACTGGTAAGCGCGCGTTCATTTCTGGCATTGAGATTTCTGCGTACCACGTACTTTATTCCTGGGGAACCTGCAGGCTAAGGTTCGGCCACGCCTCACCAACGCGTACTCCTCCACTAGCGGCGGAATATGCGCTGTTGACATAGCACGACGCCGTCACGCGATGCCTTGACCGACCGCGCAGCACATGCTGCACACACCCGTTGCGCCCTCTTGGTCGCTGTGGGTGCGAGCAGTTGACCAATTGCAATACGCGCGGTGATAATGCTTATCGATAGGCAGCTTTAACGATGTTTAAAGGACGTTAACTGCGCCTACCTTAAGACGGGGAAACATGTTTTTGTATGCAGGGGCGAAAATCGTGCAATGCAGGCGAAATATCGGCGCCGTAAGGCAGAGTGCTGGTTAGGAAATAATAAAAATGAAAATATGCGCACTGACTCGGGCCCCGCCGGGGTGGTGCAGTGGTAAGACGCCCGACTACTGTGCCGGAGTTCCCGGGTTCGAACCCGACCTCGGCGGCTGCGTTTCGATGGAGGCGAAACGAAGAGGCGTCGTGTGCTGTGCGATGTCAGCGCACGTTAAAGATCCCCAGGTGGTCGAAATTACTCCGTAGCCCTCCACTACGACTCCTCTTTCTCTCTTTCCACTTTCATTCCCACCTTCCTCCCTTCCCTTACGGCGCGGTTCGGGTGTCCACAGAGCAAGTGTGACAGTTACTGCGCCTTTCCCTTCCTGTGAACCAATTTAACTTTATTTAACTGACTCGGCCCTTCTAAAATGGCCGCGAGTGTAACTGCGTATATAGGCGGAGGTGGCAGACTCCACCTCACATCTTTGTCTCGCACACACGTAGAAGCAGTACGGCTTTGCATTTCACAGCTTTTGCATTTTATAGAACCCTCGCGACCGCGCAAAAGCCGTTTTTATCATCATAACGTATCGAAATTGTGGCATAGTAGGAGTTTGAGAGATTCCAAATGTGCTCGGAAAGTTCGGCCAAAGCCGTATTGTAGTACTCCAGATTGACAAACATTTCTTAGAACACTCCGTATGCTAAACAGACATCAACGGCTTAGCAAAAGTGGGAACAGAGGAAGTGCAACGCGTTACCGTGTTACTATATCGTGATTACATCCCCTGATTGTAGCTAGGGGCCAAGGCAGGCGTCGGGGTGTAGATATTTGGACGTCGGGCGGTGGTCGCCAAGCAGAGACAGGCTGTCGGTTATTAGCTAGCGAACCCCTGTACCCAGAACAAAATGGGGGCGCGCTGTTGCTGAAGCCGTCGACCCGTTGCACAATACCGCCCCCCCCCCCCCCCCTTTTGCTCCAAGTCTTGATTGGTACATACGGCAACAAGCTCACAAGGCAGCCGTCGCTGGTTAATCTAGCGCAATCCTTTCTTCGCGAGCGACTGAATACGCTTTTACTGACGCCGTCGATATGAGAATTACTTGGCACATACGAGGCAAACTCACATTTTGTCTTGTCTAATTTTCTCAGGCCAGATGATGTCATCTTGCCATTTGCCGTTTCGATGTTCAGAAAAATTCGACACTCAACACTCTCCCACTTTCAAGCTCATGGGCTCATTCCCATGCAGAGACATTCGTTATCTGGCCAAATCAAAATGCGGCTAGATACGATCAGCGATCTCCGGGTCAGCAGCATAGCGCCAATGTAAACGTGAAACCGCGATAACACATATTAAAATATAACAGTAAGGCAAGATCAGGAAACGTACACGGCAAGAGCAAGTAGAGCAAACAGAGCAAGCGCAGCAAGTATTGAGTGTGAAGACATGCAAAAACGAAGCTATTCGTGCCGCAGATTTGTTCGAAGACAGAATTCTATTTTATCTTTCGCTCCGTACAACTCGCAGTTATTTACTCTCGACAAATCACTCTAATAGGCTGGCAGGAAGCAAACAAAAGAGAACCACACTCTAATAGAAACCACGAGCTCGCATACTGAATATGGTTCTTGCCGAAAGTCTGCGCAGTGCGAACGAGAAAACGCACGTGCGATCGAATGGCGAGTTTTTTTTTTTTTTTTCGCGTGCAGACAGACAGACGCACACAAGGTGCCACTCGGAGAGGGCGCTGTTCCCTGCCATCCGCAGCGCCACGCTGTGGTGTCATTGCCCCCTGTACAGGTGCGAGCATGACTGCTGCGTGACTAAGCTATTCTAGCCACTGCGACTGAGCACAGCTCCAAAGTCCAAGAGACGGGGGTTATTTACGTCCTGAGCGGTTCTTTATCTTTTCCCGTAGTGAGTGACCAGCCAGCATTGTTAGCAGCTCATTCCGACGAGGCAAGGGCACGGGAATCGGAATGCGCCGCAGCGGTTGAGTTCCGTGAAGACCTGTAGTAACCCCTTCGGGACAGAAAAAGGGGACCGAGCTTCGGAGGGCGCGGTGCTGAAACAGAGAGGCGCAGTCGGTGAGAAGCAGCTAACGAGCGGTTAAATGCACGATTGGGCCGTTATTCCTCGTCAACGCACGACTCTTCCTTCCGTGACCAGCGGCCACGAGACGGCGTCCGGACTACAACCACCTGCTCGAAGCCTTAGGTGTCTGCTTCCGACAGGAAATTTCTTTTCTTTCATTAACCTTGAGGCTTTAAGCTAGCTCCTCCGCGTTCGCCCTTGCGGCTGTATATGGGCTCAACTTCGGTTTGACATTCCCGCTAAATGAGGCTATGAGTTTTTCCATAAGGGAGGTTTTAAAAATTAGTTTGCACCATTGGCATTTTTTAACGTGCGATGACGTGCACTGACGTATATTGCATTTCATATTCATAGAAATCCGGCCACTTGGATTTGATCTTGGGAAGTTGAGATCAAGTAGTATAATTCCAGAGCCAATGAGTGAGTGCAATCGGCGTATAATCGCCTTTTTTCTTTTTTTTTTCATGTAATCGTTTGTAATTTGTTTGTAATTTGTTACACTGTTACTGCTAGACTCTTCGTTCTTTCTTTCATTTTTTAGCATTTTAATTACCTTGGTTTCATCTAAGCACATTACCTTGTTTATTATAGTCACAGAAATAGGTGCGTTGTTTGTTAGACTCGACCTATCGAGTTTTTACCGCATTTGGCGATTTACTAAAACGTGTCCTTCGAAAGGGTTGACCGGTCTTAAAGAAGTTAATACTATGCGGCGGAACGTAAAATACCTCCTGTGCATCTCCGACTTACGTCTTACAACCGCTGGCTGATTAGATTTGTGACACTGTGCGAAAAAAAAAAAAAAAGCCTTTCTAAGCGCTCATTTCTGCGTCAGTGCACTCCAAATATTATAAACACGCTGGCTGAATTTCACTGTAGCGCTATTCTTATTGTCCGCGTTATTAGAGTTCTAGACAGCTATGTTTACTAGTTTTGTTATTGATATGAAAATGCCTCTCAATGTGCAGGGTACTGGAGCTTTATTGGGTAAAACATTTCATTAGGTGCTCATTGCATTTAGAGTCTAAAGTTTCATTTTTACTTTAAATGCAGTTATCTCCCTATCTATATACTTCCTTCTCGAAAGCTGCTGCCGCCATGAACAACGGAAAGAGTGAGGCGATACTCGCCCTGGATAATTTGCCAGAAGGATTCAAGAATCTCGTGCTCCAGGAACCGGGAGAAACAAGCGAAATAAGACGACAGGCTCTAAGGGAGCTACGCCAACTCATTTTAGGTAAGTGTTCAAAAACTTTCAATTCTCATTCGTAATAAACCAGGATATTTAATTAGAAAATATTCTGAGGTGGGTTAGGTTGCTGCTGTGAGACACAGAGGAATTCGGTGGGAAGCGCTCTGATCTGAATGCTGTTTCTATAAGGAAGGTAAAAGCCACGATTGAGCGGCAGGTTGAACACAGGACGAAGAATGCATTCAATACGCCCACCTGGAACAGGATGCATGGCAAGATGCTAAGTGGTGACAAAACATTTCTCAAACTATAAAGAATGGTTAGAACCCTGCTGAAACACCACTACAATCGTTCCATCATTGCGCGTGGCGACATGTAGCGCACAACGCTACTGCATAGCAACCGAAAAATGCACAATCTGGATCAACTAGGCCTCCTCCTCCACACTGCCACGCGTGTAACAGTAATTTATGTTTCTGTAACACTACTAGTTCAATGCTACTAGTTCAATATGCTCCCCTCTGTAAACCGAAACTTTTTGGGCGCTGGTGATGATGGCAGCCTTACTGATATCGCTTTTCTACTTTTTTTTTCTCTCTTTCCTGATCAGATGAACCCATTGATTTCCCTTTGGAAGAAAACTTGCTGCTAGCTTTTCTACGGGCTCGCAAGTACAATGTCCTACACGCCTTCAAGAACGTCATGACGTACAGCAAAGCCCGAAGAGACAACCCGGACATGTTTGACGACCTGAGCTTGCACCGTGTTCCTTTTGACGCAACCTGCCGGGAGCATGGGCTTGTGACCGTATCTCGTAAGACGGATCCCCAAGGAAGACCAGCAATAATGCTGAAAGTAGGTAAGGACTAAAATAATGTTAACCTGATCCCACCTGCCCTCCCCTCTCTTCTACTGGCCAACAGCTATCAGCCCTGTTTCAGAGGCAGCCACAAACGTAGGGTACCGCGAGAAATGTTGCCCGGAGCCCCACATTCTGCACACATCCTTGGAAAAACTAGGAATTATTAAATGAATGTGCTTGGTTTATTTTTTTTCTTCGACCTTTTTAGCGTATTTTCCAAATTTATTCAGGCGTCCCAAAAATTTTGGATAAAATATGAGTAACGATATCAGTGCACTTTGGGTCTTCTACTCAGGCGGTTAGGAGGAGGAGGAGGAGGAGGAGGAGGAGGAGGAGGAGGAGGAGGAGGAGGAGGAGGAGGAGGAAGATTAGGAGTAAAGGTAGGGAGGTTAACCGGTAAAAGAACTGGTTTGCTACCCTGCACTGGGGGGGAGGGGTAGGTGGGTATAAAAGCGCTCGGTCTTAGTGGTTACGGTTTGCCAATTGATTGATTTCATTGCTTTGCTGTGAAAATAAATAAACTGGTAAGAAATGCGGTCTAATAGAGTGTGATGGCGGGCTAGTTGGTAAGGCATTATTATTGAAAAACAGAACTGCGCCAAAAAGACGGGACTACAGAAGAACACAGGACGAACGCAGAATGTGGATCTCGTGTTCTTGCCAGCGCAAACTGTTATGTACGCCTTATCCTGGAGATGCTTGCCTGATGGTAATTAGCGTTTGTTTTAGTTTCTAAGTTGCACCAACTGACCAACTCATCTGCTTTGTAGTGAAAATAAATAGAATGGTGAGGAGTGTGGATCTCGCGTTGTTGGCAGCGCTAATTATTTTGTGCACTTTACCCTACTAGTCCCTGTGTGAAGAAAAAGCAAACGATGACGCGTCGGAAGGGTTAGGGAAGAGGATAATTAGGACAAAATGTCGGAACTTCCTTAGCTTACACGGTTTTATTTCATACATTATAAGAAGCACTCCATGCTTGTTTAAGACTAGTTTTAGAACCGTGATTAGCCGCGATGAAGCACTCAGAGCAAGGATGAACCAATTGCACGTGGTTGGTGTTGAAAACATGCTCCTTATAATAGAAAATTCTTAATCGCGCGTACCTGAAAAAACATGCGAGTGCACATCTATAACTTCCTATTTTAACATATGGGCGCTCGCTCTGCCTTTTACGCGTATTTTTTAAATGCCCAGCAGAAAACCATATTTGGTCTGGAAAAGTCCCAATATTTGCACTGCAGTGGCAGTGAAGTGGTAGCAGCCACTATTTTCGACATCGCCGCCGCCACCAGAGAAGCCATGCTGCTCAAGAGCATCGAGCGGCTGTGGATTGAAACATGTGTCCATGCTGAGAGTGAAACAATGGGCGCAGAAGGGTAGCGTTTTTTTTTTTTTTATTTTTATTTCCAGATACCGCTGTCTCAGAGGGGAGACATCGCAGGAGTGGGTAAATGCAATGGTAGAAACAAATATGCCTTATAGCAGGAGTACGACTACTGTAGGCAATTGTGTGGATGGTGGTGTTAGGTCGCAAATTTGGGCCAAAACTCTTGCAAATAATATTTAGGCGTGGCTAGGATCGAGCATCTGTCTGCCGAAAGAATTCTCACAAGGCTAACCATAACATTAAGCAACAACTTAACTCCAAGGAAGGGACATTACAAGTTAATCCTTCACTGAGGGCTGCTTAGAAAGGCTTACTTTAAGAATGGAGAAATCAACGCAAGAGTCACTAAAGGAAGGAGCATTCTAACATTTCACCCTCACACTTTCAATATCTCCTCACCTCACCTATTTCTGGGGTCCTCACCTCCACTGACTATGCTATATAGGTTTGTATAGCTTCTGGGAGCTGCGAAGTGCATTTTAGAAATTCAAGGTAAAAGAAAATACCAAAACCTAGTAGTGATAAAGACAACAATGCCTGCCGCAAGTCAACAATGGATGGCAGGCGGTAAGAGCAAGGGCGAGAAGTAGTATTCTGTTGTTCTGGAAATTAATAGATCAGTAATTTTCAGGTGACAATATTTGGATTATACGCAACCAGAACATTTCTTTTCAATCAAAATGTTTATTTCTATTTTTTTAGGAGCCTGGAACACGAACATTTGCTCCCTGATTGAGTATTACAGAGTGGGCATCCTGCACGCTCTAAATGTCGTCCTCAAAGAAGAGTTCCAGGTTAACGGCATTGTGGTCGTGTTAGATGTAAAAGGCCTCAGACCATATCACCTGACTCACTACACGCCTTTTATGATGAAGAAGTTTCTTCTACTCGTTCAGGTTAGTAAATAGACCTCGTGTTGTTTGGCGGCATAAAGAGATTTCACTTTCCGTGCCGAGTCTTTCGCGTGGATGCGAACAGACACTTCGTTTAGTTCTCATAGGACAAGAGTCATCTCATATTAATTATCTTCGTGATATCTCACAGATAGAGTCAAAGCTTCTTGAATATGGTTAATTTTATTTTACCCGTATCAGTGAATTTTTTTCTGCCGGCAAAAAGACAGTGGCTATCGAGAACGTTCGAAACTAGTAATTTGCACAGAATTGAAATAAAAGCAGTGTACAGAGAATTTTCGGAAAAGTTGCAGAGGTGCAAGGCTTCATCTTCCCTGATAAATGCGGTGACAAGTGCGTGCACGACACAGAGGACAATGACGCGAGCAACGAAGTAACCGTAACGCACCGAATCGTACCCGCTTCTTCTCACCTCGAAACGGAATACATATATCCACTGGAGGAAGTGACTGTTGCGTCGTTTAAGGCACAAATCCTCATCTAGAGATATCGGCATCATTAGAGCACTGATACCATAGCCACACCTGTGCAGTAGCTAGAACAAAAAAAAAAAAAGAAAAGAAAAGAAAAGAAAATATCTAATCTAAGCCTAAAGAGAACGTTCCATGTATTAGGCCTTATGTATTCATGGCACGAATACTTAGTCTGATTTTCAAAGCAGTTGCACTCTGCTCTAAAATTCACAAAATATTATTTCACCAATGAAGCAAATATAATATTAAAGTTTAAATCTAGAACCTAAATTGCGCGTTATTTCGGACAACTCAAGTTTGTATTTTTTTTTTAAACTGCCTTCATCCAATATTACCGATGCCGATTTGGCTGCGTGGTTTCAACCCCGGGCTTAATTACTCAATTTTGCAGCCTCGATCCCTCTTTCATTCTCACAGTAGGTGTAGCAGCCGTAAATTTCGCTGGGAGCCTGATACTTCTTCGAAATCCCTATAAATGTTAAATCGGGACTTCATTAGTTAATACCACGCATTCGTTTTGTTTTAGGACTGTTGCCCTCTGCGGATCAAAGGAGTCTACATTATCAACAACCCTGCCATATTCGACGTCTTGTTCGCAATTGGAAGGCCCTTTCTGAAACGTAAACTAGTGAAAAGGGTGAGACTCCTACCTTTCATTATATTGCTATCCTATCCTGAACCATGATCCAAAACATGGAAGTCACGCAAAAAACTCAATTTCAACACACATTCCACGCAAACTATGAGATATTCAATTAATGACTTCTTGTTCATTTTGGTTTGGAATCCGGGACCGTGATATAAATGTTGCTTGTGAGTTGGTAGTGTGAGCGAACGACACAGTGCAAACAGTTTAATGATTCCATTTGCGGCGAGTACCGAGGGTTGTCAACTTAATAATTCAAGGACAAAGGAGGGAAAAAAATCAGAGTAACGTTTATCGCCTATGAAACTAATTTATTTTCATTCGACGGCATCAACTTTCTTAATGTCAGTTAGCTTGTAAGGATTCCATGCGAAAGAAGAGTAGTCAACAATTGAATGGATTATGAAATTATACATTATTAACCGCAGTGCCATTAGCAGCATTAGTTTCAGTAGTATCGTAGCTTAGCTTGACTACCTTTTCAGTGTTTATTGTCGAATCATTAAAATTAAAAAGTATATTTTGCATTTGATATCCACATCATGGACCCTTGAACCTTCTCTCTTTTTTTCCCCCGTCTATGGAATAAGAGAAATGTTTTAATCAGAGGCTGCTTTCCTTGAACCTTTACTACGCCTGGCATTCTCATTGCTAGCACATCCACTTGTTTTCTTCGTATCTTCATATTGATGTAACTCATTAGTACTATGATGAACGTTCTGTGTAAATCCGTGATTCGATATCTTAATATAATATTCTGATCACCTCGCCATCATGACTACGTGTCGATGCGCAAAGAAGTACTATCAGCAATTTGTGTATATTAGGTTTTCTTCCATGAAATCCTCTCGTTAATATGATGCAATACACCTTTAATAATATTGAGATGGCAATGACAGCCTTGACTTAAATTGGAAGTTGCCGAGACAGATAACGACATCGGAGAGTTCACTGATCGAAGTAACGACCTTTTCCCGCATCCCTTCTAGGTGCGTCTTCTGGGCTACGATGTAAACAAACTGCGCAGCCTTGTGCCAGATGACCTGATTCCAGAGGAATACGGAGGCACGCACGAGAGCTTCGATTACGACACCGTGGAAATGGAGCTCAAGTCGAAAGAAGAATTATTCCAGGAATGGAACTCGTACGGTTATCTCAAAGCGGCGAAGAACGGTGCCTGAGCACCGAGTGCGCGATTCAAGCTTCCCACGTAATAACCGCGTAAAAGTATTGTACGGGCCTGCTGGCAGAGGGACCCAGAGGTGGTGCTTTGCATGGCCTGCATTGCCGGTCCGTATGAAATGGCGCTTTAATGCAGTGACCGTGTTACAGTTAGAAGTAGATGACCCTGTAAATACATCCAAGCTGATAATAAAAACTATACACGGTTCCTTGCTATCTGTATGCCAAATTTCAGTAAAAATAACAGAGTGGTTTAACCGATAAAAGCATATTTCAGTTCGCGTTTGGCTCTGCAACAGTCGTTATATTGTCACGCAAGAAGTGTGTTTATTCAGAGATGAATGATGGATGAGCTACAGGCGGAGCAGGTAGCCAGCAAATGTCGTTGTTGTTGCTAGCCTCTTAACACTTACCCACCATGGGAGATCGGCCAAACTGTGATGGCGTACACAAATAAATTTCCATAGGCGATTACGGAAAACAGATTGGAGCCGTGCGGAACATCCTTCGCGCTTCCACAGCCTCCTCCTCTTCTTCTCTCCTCCGTAAACACGGGACATATACACACAGTGCATTTTTCGAACCCAGTCATATCCTCTATTTCAACTCATTCGCTGCATGGCACGTGACAACATGATAAACCTAGGAAGTCACAAACGAGGGCTTAAGGAGTTAGAGGGGATCAAGCTGGTTCAATGTGTTATTATGTAATCCCCACTTCTGCCAAGCGCCTTTACACAAAGACTAATAAATAAATAAACGCCGTACCGCATCAACTATACTCTGCTCTACTACCCTGCTTGCCAACCTCAAATAGGGAGACATGGGCTAATCCATTATTCCTATCCGCATATATATATATATATATATATATATATATATATATATATATATATATATATATATATATATATATATATATATATATATATATATATATATATATATATATGCGGATAGGAATAATGGATTAGCCCATGTCCCCCCCTATATATATATATACAGGGTTTTGAATATTTGGGAGCTGGGATTTAAAAAAATTCCTATGCAAAATCTACTACCCCATTCCAGCTGAAATAACGTTCACAAAGTAGCAAAATATCGTCTACGTTATCTGATAAGTGATTCAACATTGGTACTTGCCTAGATTTTCCGAAATCGAGGAAAAACTGCTCTCGGCGGCGTGCACAATTTTCGCAGAAGAGAGTCGAAAAGCTATTTTGACATGATGCGGCATCTGTCGAGCAGTGAGACAAGCTCCATCTCGGCCGTTAGCGCGCTTGCCTCGCTGCCCGACAGATGACGCATCATGTCAAAATAGCTTTTGGACTCTCTTCTGCGAAAATTGTGCACGCCGCCGAGAGCAGTTTTTTCTCGGGAAGGGGGGAAGAAAGAGTAAAGGAGAGGTAGGGTGTGAATGAAGGGTGATGATGTCATAGTACAGTGAGGTCACACTGGTGGTCCGAGTTATTGAGGAGACCATGCACATACCTTACGACACTCGTGAAACAACATGCCGCACATGTCGTGGATACATTTCACTTGTCACTGAACAAACACCACCACAATTACAAAGAACTCTGCACTCTCCCATGCCAGCACAAATGCAGAAGCAAGCACACGATGCACTTCACCAGAAAACCTCAAAGCACCACATACACGTGTGGTACACTCGCGCACATGAGGAGACCATGCACACTCGTAGAACCCAATATGCTGCATATGTCTTGGACATGCACCCCTTGTCAGTGAACACACATGCTAGCACAAACGCGGAAGCACGCACACGAGGCACTTCAGGATAAAAAGCTTAAAGCGCAATGACACATGTTTTAGCACAAGCGCGTATGCACGGGTGATACTCATTTCACAGCATACAAAATTGTCGCAAGCGAGAATCTAGGCCCGTTTCACTTAAAAAATCGAACAGGGCCTTCATCATGCACAAGTTATCCGTTTGTTTCGCCCTGGCACCTATAGAGTTTTTTCCTCAGAGAGAGGAAGGCTGTCCAATTGCTTCGGAGTATTTTTCAAGGCCCTCTTCGCGTCACTGGTAGGGCGCTCACAAATAATATGCAAAATCGTCTCTGGAATGTTGTAGTTTACTCAATTCGTACTTGCTTCAACTCCAATTTTGTGGAGGTAGCCTTTGGTGTACGCGACTTCAAGCAGTAACCGATGGAGCACCTTGTCATCGCATAGAGGTCGCGAGCCTGCATCTAGCCGAGAGATGCAGACCTGCTGACGGCTTGCATCGTCCCAGTGTAGATGTATAGCAGACTGCATTGCATAAGCCAGTAAGGCTGTTGCGTCACTCCTTGAGAAAGAGAGGTGTATGGAAGGCTGGTCTTCACGAGCCAGCCTGGCTTCTGCATCAGCACTTTCGTTTCCTGCAATACCGCAATGTCTGGGGATCCATTAACACTTGACAACGTGGCCACGCTGGAAGGCCTCAGCAAGCAGAACAATTTTCTCGACTAGCCGCTTATATGTACAGCCTCGTCCACTGCTAGCTATAACACAGTCACTGCTTTCAAGGCTTCATTGCGTCCGACCCGACCATGTCATAAAGGTAAGTGGCTGGCCATGTGAAGAAGCACATCCGGGTCCCTGTGCTCTTGCATCGCTTTGCATCAATATCTACCTGCGTCGAACGCAATGTTGCTTTGAAAACAGTGACCGTGTTACAGCTAGACATGGATGACCCTTTACTTGGTTTCATGTACCGTCTTTGCAAAAAGTAACAGAGCATCCCGCCGGCCGGTGGAGCAGGCATGGGGCCGAGCCGCGGTGCTACCATCGCCGTCGCTGACCGCTGCTCTTCGGCGGCGAGTATAAGCTGACTGACGTAAGCATGTTCCCCAACTCTCCTTCTTGGGATGATAAAAAGTAAGCGAGTATCATGTGCGGTGTCTGATTTGGCGCCTTCGGTGCGCTGTACTATTGTGGAAGGGCGCTCCGCATAGCATCCCTCGTTCAACACTCCTTTATGGCTGGCGCTGTGAAGTTGCGCTTTTCTTTAGAATGCCTTCACGTTTACTATCAGTACAGTGCTCCGGAAGGTCCAACGAATAGTCACATACATGCTTTTCTACTCGTTTGGATTGTCGAAAAACCGGTAATTGATTTCGAAAACTAGATGCGCTTTTCCTACGGTTCCTAGTCGTCTGTTGTGACCATGACCGGATTTGTTGTGACGCTCCGTTAAGCTTTAAGAAAAAAGAAAACACGAAGATTTCCAGCTATTTTAAGCGCCCCTCTTGCTGCGTACCATATTTCCCGCTATTTGGTAACGTGCACAGTGTGCGTATTGTTTTCCGCGTTGGTAATTACGCTCACGCGTTAACCTGCGGCCGACGTCTTTGTTTAATGAGCGACCTGCGTGAAAAATATCATTCTCACACCTCAAACATGCGTCGCCCATTTTATCAACTATGCAGCCGTTTTTTTTTTTTTTTTTTTTTTTTTTGGTTTCGTTTTATACGGGAACACCATGCGACTAACGGCCCAGCAATATGTTCTGGAAAGAATAGAAAGCCGGTCACGCTGAATTTGGACTGCTAACTATTTTTGTGTTAATCGCTACTACCTACCGACTTGTTTGGTAGTTTAGTGCCAACTGGCCGAGTGGTGTATCAGTAACTCGGTAGATATGATGTCGGAATGGAACCTTGAAGTGCAACGCAAGATTAAGCTTGCAAACCTACGACTGCTGCCTTTGCTGAACTCCCTGGCTAAAAAGGGTGGAGCTTCAGAGGGAGTTTCAACGCAAGTAGAAGAAAAACTACTCCTTAGATACCTTTCGCAATAGCAAGGCGTTCTTGATGAATCCTATGCTAGGGAACATTTAAATGACTCGTTCGCTATTGCCAATTGTTTTTGCGGCAGTTTCAAGCACTGCTCATATTTCAGGTATTCAGTTTAATATTACAATCGCGGAAACCGTTACGCACTCCTGTGCGTTAACAAGTGGCGACAAATGCGACATTGGCGGATTCTCCTTATTACATGAACAGGAATAGCCGTTCTTGAAACAGCGGAAATTATTGCTTCTTTTTGTTTTCTCTCTAGCTCAACGAAGCGTCACCGTCGTAGACTAGGAATCGCGGAAAAAACCACAGCCGTGTCCTGTTTAGCTGTGCTGACACTCAAACGAGATAAAAACAACTGTTTTCGAAATCGCTTCATCTACGGGAGCTGTGTACTAGTTTTCAAGACGCAAGGTATTCTAACGAAAAGCGCAGCTTCACGGTGCCAGCCAAAATGAGCATTCAGCTAGTTTTTCTGTGCACAGCGCCCTCCATGATTAGCACAGCGCCAACAGCGCTCTAAAGGCACGAAATCGAACGCCGTACGTGCTACCCACTTACATCTTATCATCCTACGAAAGATAGCGAGGGAGAAGCCTTACGTCAGCGTACTTACACTCGCAGCCAGGGAGCAGCGGCCACCGACGGCGACAGCCGCGCCGCCACTCGACCCTGTGCTTGCTCCGCCAGCCGCCTGGGCTGCTCGGTTACTTTTGGCAAAGACGGTACGTTTTTATAGTCTGTAGCGCAGGTCTTGAGTCGCAAAATATTGTCCAGCGATTTGCGTTATGCTGACCAATGTAGCGGATGGCCTCCCTGACGCCTGCCAATTCAGTTGCCGTGGATGATGTTTTATGCATAAGTTTAAAGTGTTGGCTATACGAGCTTCCAGGCACTATAAACCCCTCTGCTGAAGAGGTGGTCGTCACTGAGCCGTCGACAAAAACATGTATTGAGTCACTATGCATATATGAGATATATGACAGTGCTAACTGTTTGAGTCCAACTCTTGCGATGTGCGACTTTTTTGGTAGTATACCTGGAATTGTCCATAACGCCACTGCCGAAACTTTTGACAATGTTTCGTATCCCTTGCTATTGCAATCAGCTTTTGGTGAGCTTTACAAGTGGTGCTGAGGTCTAAAAACAATAACCTGACATCATGCATATCCGACAAACGCTAACGCTCAATGAATGCATGGAAAGCGTATAGGGAAATATTTTTTTACTCATTTGCAGTGGTTGTTACTGCAAAATATTAATGGAATGATTTTTTAGTGGCGTAACTATTCACAGGAGACTCATTTGCACGAGTCGCACAAATAAGATTGCCGCCTTCTGTTTTGTGTGCTATCTCTTTCATTTAGAGAGAAATTGTTTCAATATGTTTGTCTTTTGTGATATCACGTCGAAATTCGCTTTAGTCCGAAACCCGGCCATGAAACAAAAATATCACCTGCGGCGTTGGACACGTTGTGACGTGGAAATAAAAAAAAAAAAACGTACGAATGCGGTGAACACTCGTGAGCGATGTTGTTAAGGGCCACTTAATGACCTTCAGCGTCGCGTGCGTCGGTGCGAGCGTCGGCGTTCAAAAACATATTGACTCTCTTCGAGGACCACCCGTTTTCCCCAGCGGCAAGGTTGTGAAAAGGTTGCTCTTTACAGGCACCTCATTACCTCCCCTTAATCGCCTTTCTCCAAAATGGCCTGATGTTTATGAAAGAAAGAGCCGAGACGGACTGCGCGCTTTGAACGGAATCTGCTGTGGAGAAACCAAAAAAGACAGAACAATGGTTCGATAACTTTTTTTCTAACATATCGTTTTCTTCAGCCGGACGCGATGGCTGAGTGGCTTTCTGCGTTTAGTTGTAGAATCTATAAAGACGGGAAATGAAATCATGGCTGTGGCAGTGCCATTTAAATGGCTGGTTTACCGGCGCGCATTAAAGAGACTCAGGAGGTCATAATTAATCCTTGAGCTTCAACTACTCGGTCACCAACAGTCCGCGTTCGTATTTGCAAAGGTGAACATCACACGTTACCACAAACCGCTACTATGTTTTCTCCACTTGATCACGTCGAATCCAACCGAGCACTAGGTGCAATAAATTCTTTTCTCCTTACTCGTCCACACAAAACGCTTTCCCGAGACCTGCAGAATGCCAAAGTATGAAGCAAATCGGGCATTCATGAAAGTCTGGTCTAGAACGGAAATTTTGTTTTCAGTTTCTACGGCTCTCTAACACGAATGCACAAAATCTGCAAACGCATGCATGAAGTGTGTGAATAGTCTCTCAGACACTCTTATACCATTGGTTAGCAGCTATTTAGACGTGCTAACATTCGAGGTACATTGACTTCATCAAAACAAGCAAACAAACAAAGAAAATAATATTCTGCAACGTTTGCTTTTCCTTCTCCCCGAAAGCGTGAAGCAACTTCCGACATGAAGACAGAAAGCGTGTAGCGTTGCTGTTTGTAATTCTTGAGAGGGAGCTGATAAGTCAGCGCGAGGAACGCACAGCGAGAGCAAGTGTAAGGGAGGCTGATGCCAAGTCTGCGGAGGCAGAGCGCGTTCTCTGTATTTCCTTTTCGGTTGTTGTTGCTGTTTTTTTTTTCGATACGTAGACATCATTTGTTGCCCCGTCGACGCTGGTGCAAGCAGTCACGGCATCCGCGCCCGCGTCCCCAGCGCGTGGTAGGAAGACAGACGGTTCGCTGGAACGTGTGTGGTGTTGTGACCGAACGCAGCTGCGCGCGTGAAGCGAAATCGTGAACTATGTTCGGTGCTGTGACGTTCGAACGACAGTAAAGTTGCGGATGGAGACGTGATCTCAAGCTTCAGTGTTTTGTAGGAGTATTTGAGGTAGGTCCATGTTCTCTTCATTGAGTATAGAGCAGAATTTCCTTTTTATATGCAGCTAGGTACTAGCATATTAGCAGGTGAGAATTTTGATGGTACCTTTAGGGGGTGTGGTAAAACTTGGTGGTAATGCTTGCTGCCATGTATTCAGTGCCGGTAGAGAGCTAATTTAATTTGACATTGGCCTCCCTGAGTTTCCTCATTGTCGTCGTGGACCCATAGCAAGTGATGTTTATTATTCTGGCTGGAGCTATACTATAGGATATGTTAAAGTATTCCCTAATGGGCTGACGCCTACTGGCTAAAAGGGAACGATTCGCGAAACAGTAGCGATATTCACGCCGCGGATGTAGTGATGGCGCTTCTGGGAAAGTGCCGATTTAATGGTGTGTATTGCAGAAATAAAGAAGAAGCGAGTGGAGGGAGGCGATTTTAAGCAATGGTTATGTCCATCTTTGCGCAGAAAAATTGAGATTTTTCATTGTTTCCCGCAAGAATTTGTCGAGTGGCCACCACCCTCTATAAATTAGCCACTGCTGATGAGATCACAGATGCTGGTTTCACGAAGAAACTATTACTACGGTGCCTAGCAAAACATGCACGTAGGTTTTATACAAACGGCTAAAATGCGGTGTCAGCGATAGGAAATAAATATAACCTACACATGTATAGTTGTTAACATTAGCGTCGAATACTACTAAAAGCAAAACCGAAAAGTGGGGGAGAAATAATGTTTTGCAATAAATTTTTTTCTTTCTTTTGCGACCTGCAAAGGAGGGTACAATCTGTGAGAGAAAGTTTGTTGCTGAAGTACTCTTCTGTAGTTTCACAGAGGATGTATGACAGATTATCTTCTGCTGACCACGATAAACAATCTGGGTCGAGAGTGTTTACCTCTGCAAGTGGACATAACATCATACCATATCTTTCGTGTCGCTAAAAAGGCTATAAGAGCTTGAGAAAAGCAGATGCGTTAAAATGTCCCCGATACAACAAAGGTTTGCTTCCTTTTAGCGAAATCGTGCAATAAGTGGCACTTTCGAATTAAGAAAGATATTGCACTAACATACATGGTTCATATTTTCGGTTCTGTTTGCGACTACTGGACTATGCATGATGGTAATAGATGCGATGACTGCATTACGCCTTCTTTTTTTCATAACAATCAAGCCCCCAATTTCTAAGCTGAGGTGCAGATAAGAGGCATGCTTCCATAAATTACTTTTCCTGTTTGTATGGTATGTGGAGCTAAGTAAACAGACATGTGTGAACGGAACATGCTATTCCGTTCTACTTACAGATCCTGCCTTGCTTTTTGGACATGGAGAAATAAAACTCTGCGTAAAATGTCAGCAGCGTCCAATACCAGCCTGTACATATCACAGCTGGCACCTTAATTGGGCTACGCGTTATTAGAGGGCAACAGTGGGCTCCGATTACTTTTGCCCGCATCTTTACATTTAAATAAATGTTAGCACATATTTTCTTTGCTAAATTTGATAGTACAGAAAAAGTGCAACAATGTGTATCAAAACGGGAAACTCTTCATGGATCGAAGTGATTAGTGTATCTGATGATGGTTTTTCACTAACTGCCCGCATCGCATGCAGATGTATTTTTATTTCCTTGTGATAGGATTCGTTACCCTTGAACTTGCATATATTCTTCGTGGCATGTGTTCAGACTTTATACACATTTTCCTCATAGAATACAAAAGATGTCACTACGATGAGCAGCATGAGAGGGGAAGGAGGAGTTGCATTCGATGACTTGCCTGAGTGCCTAAGAATAGTCGCGCACCAGGAACTGGGAGAAACAGCCGAAGTAAGGCGAGAGGCTGTAAAACAACTACGCCATCTTATTTCAGGTAAGCCAATAAAGTCTGTTGCTGGCGAATCGTGAGAACCCATATGATGGAGACTTTAATTATGCTCCCTAAGCAGGCCAATTTTGAGCTCTTATAGTAGGCTCAGGATTTCTTGAAAGCTGTAGTTTTTCAATGAAAGTGTGAAGTCATATTCGCCACTCTCTCTCTTTGCGAAATTTAGGCAAAGTTACATATCTATCACTTGTTTGTGACTCCGCCGCGAGTTGTACAATCTTTTTAGAAATTTGACCCTTTAATAACATAGTCGAAAAAACAAACGACCGAACCGTGTAAAGTTGTGACAAAACATTCGGTAGGTAATTATGTCGACTCGTGAGGGTTTCCTGTTGGCCCTTAGTTCCTTTTTGTATTTCTGTAATATTTCCGTAGTCCACAGTTCTGTACTGACTTTTGCTATCACTACAAGAATTTTGATGTTACTACAAAAATGTCTTGTCAGAACAGGTTCACTATCACAAACTGCACATAAATTCTCTTGTGACAACAGAGCAAAAAATTTTCTGTATTTTTTTTTTTCGAATTGGGAGTTCAGTGAGTCGTACAAATTGACTTTTTTGATAAATCTTTTTGCAGGCATCTGCTCCGGGCTTCTCAAACAATGTCCAAAAACAATCAGCGAGTAACCAAAAACAATTGGTTACCACTATCGTTACTGCGCTGAACATTAAATAATATCTGGTTTTAGGGTGTTAAGAGAAGTGCACGCAAAAAGAAAAAGAGAACTGTTTGCCTCACGCGGCATATGCACCTCTCCAAAAGCATGCAAACTATCGTACCATCAATGTGGCTGGTAATAGCTGTAAAACTGAGAGAGTTTCTAAGATTTGTTTTTCTGCTCTTTTTGCATTCATCAGACGAGCCATCGCTCCACTTCCCTTCGGACGAAGCATCTCTGTTAATTTTTCTACGAGCGCGCAAGTACGATGTCCTGGGCGCTTTCCAAACTCTAAAGAAGTACTTCAAAGCGCGGAAAGAAAACCCAGACATGTTTGATGCCCTCAGTATCCGCACTGTCCCTTTCTATGCCGCCTGCCGTCAGCATCAGCTGGTAACTTTGTCTCGGAAAACTGATCCCGATGGGAGGCCTGCCTTCATGCTGAAACTAGGTAAAGTAACTGAAATTCTTTAGCATGTCTTCTTTATCTTTTAGTCTGCCCTTAGAGTCTATATTTCAATGAGCCGAAAGAAAAGAAACTATTCGTGTGTGTTTTGCGGCTAGAATGGCGTTAATAACCAGAACAGTAGAACTGCTCGTATGTGTACTTAGTGATACTGTGACCAAGAAGAATTGAGAGATTGAGCAGAGAGACGACAACGCCGAAGTGCATGCGATTGACTCGGCGGTATTATACTTCTCGCTGTCCTACATACAGCAGACTAGATTAGCTTCTTGGTGAAGGTACGGTTGGTAGATTAGCACTGTAAAAGCTGCATGCAATAGATTCCTAAAAATAGTGTTTTGAGCATAATTTACTAGTTTGAAACGCAATACAGTTAATCAATTCCTGCGTGCAGCCTCTTTAGGGTATCCTGAATGTGTAATTTTATTTCAAACAATAGGAATCGGTGCTGTTTACCTTCCTTCGAGTGTGAGTTGATCATATGAGCGACTGCTAAATTATACTCGACATTGCGAATGGAAGCCTGCGCACACAGAAGCGTGAGTTATAAAAAGTAAACACCAGAAACTGCTGATATTTTGCAACATTGTTCCACAACCAAGAAGGTATTGCTGACAAACATCAGACGGGGCTTGCTATTCTTTGGAGACTGCTACTCAAACTAGGCGGCTGGGCGCCTGGCGCAAATCATACGTCGAAATTGATTTTGCGACCTTTTAATTTTGTTACCACTGACATCTCACACAAAGCCTTGTAATCTAATTTTTACGCTGCAGCCTAGCTTCCTAACATGAATAGTGCAAGGAAACAATACGCAAGTAAAGGTCATTAATATATACGTGCAACTGAGAGTAAAGAGACTAGAGAAAAATGCTAAAGAAATCAATTTGTTTTACTTGTACACTAACATGAAAACCCTGCGAAGTTAGCTGACTGATTTCCCCAGATATCCTTAAGAAAACAATGAAGTGCCCCTACTGCTCGTAGTACAGGAAGAAACCATTGTATTACACTAATAAGCCCTCCCCTTCCATGGTATACGTGCACAGACTTCCAGATTTTTTTTTTTTTAATATTGTGCGATTTCGCATCCAACTGCAGCATGCTGTGTCTGCCGACACCTGTGTGATTTGTTGCGTCTATCTTTCATCCTTTATTGAAGACCCTTTAACATTTAACTTGGTTTATGGCATAATAAGGACGTAGAAACGTGCCATATTTCGGCCTGATAGTAATGTTTCTCAAAAAGGCTCGAGGCCTTGCAGGCTTTTCTTTACTCCCCTTCTGTTTTTACGTCAATCCACATTACCATTGCCTTCTTTCTGCGTGTTAGAAGACAAGAACAAGGCACTGAGGGGCTCGCGAGTGAGGCATTCTTTTGTTTCTTACAGTGAATGACCGGGACCAAAGACTCGGTAGAAAGTAATTTCCAGAAACTCCACTTTAGAAAAACATATAAAAGCTGGAAAGCATATGTGTAAAGCCATGAGGCTACTTAATACATGTCCACTGTTTTCTCTAACTTTCTATCGCGAAACGAAAAAGAATAGAACTGCCTATTTGTCGCGTTCACCCAGAGTAGGCATGCCATCATCATAATCATCATCAGCCTGACTATACCCACTGCAGGGCAAAGGCCTCTCCCATATTTCTCCAATTAACCCGATTCTGTGCTAGCTGCATCCACTTGACCCCTGCGAACTTTACCTCATCCGCCCACCTAACTTTCTGCCACCCCCTGCTACACTTTCCTTCCCTTGGAATCCAGTTTGTTACCCTAAGCGACCATCGGTTATCCTCTCTTCACACTACATGTCCTGCGCACTGCATGTCCTAGGCATGTCATAATCCCAATATTCTAACTCTAGCTTCTGATAACCGCTATATTTATTGCCTTCATAATTCAGGACTTAACACAAGCGCCCTCCCGATTAAGAAAAGCGACCTGCGTTCCTAAATGGGATCGCAAAGCCATTCGGAATCGTCAAAAAGCATAATTCATCAGTAGCATTGAATTCTTGCAAAACCGTCACGTTCATTTCATTTCTTCCTATTTCTATGGTAAGCCTAGCGAAATATTAATAAATAATAGTCCTGATTTAAAAACCCATAGTGCACCGCGACGTAATAACAACTTTATGCTGTTTTCATGATTCATATCACAGTTAATATCTTCCGCGAGTTTTTTCTCCCGGGCAATCAATCCTGCGCCATGATCATCTCTGTAAAATTGAACACATCGTTTGTCGCATATCTCATTTTGTGAAATGATTCTCACAGTGCACTGTCACAGAATGAAACGACCTGGCCTCATAGTTGACAAGGTGACAGAAGCCCAGCTAAATTTCTAGGTCCTTAGCTCTCAGACAACGTCATTGAAATGCATTTTTTTTTATTTTCGCTGTTAATTTTCATAGCTTTTGCTTATTTCCATGTTTGTACATACTCTTCCAGCGCGTTTCCATCACTAAAAGTGAATGTTTATTTTTTCCCTCATGTCATTTTGACGTATATTCCAACACGTTTTGTGCCTTGCTATCAGCGCAATATAATTAATATTTTCTAACTATTCTTGGTCCTGAATGCTTTTTTTCTTCTTCCTTCTCTAAGCTAAAACAGGTAGTGGATGGCATTTTCTGTTTATCAAGAAAATGTGATAATCCAGATGCGGATAGTCACAAAATATGGGGTCTGATTTCCTCTCTACTTGCAAAGGACTCATTGCAAAAAATGTGCTCTTTGAGTATTTATTGTACTTACCACAACTTGGCTCCATCTCCGCTTGGCACCACAAGAATGTAAATATTATCTCATTTAAAAACATCTACCCATGCTGTCGACATGGCTCCAGTGACAGCGGCTATTGCACATAGCGTGTTTCGACTCGCGATGTCTCCCCAAGTGCTGAGTTTATCAGACTTTCCCTGATTACAGAACTGGCATAACATACGCATTTACGTGAACAACATGTCGCAGAAGCACTCTATCGAGCGCAATACGGGATTAGAAACGCGAACACTCCTACCTGCATTGAACTGTTAGTGTGCAAGTTCAGGTCATTGCCATCACGAAGTGTTCAAGCCTGTGAGTTAGTGCGAATTTCCAAGTTTTTCAGTGCGCTGCTCTAACCTTTGCAAATATTTCGTATCGGCTTATTGGCATTAGTAATATGCGCACAGCTGCGCAAACACAGAGGTTGGAAAATTCGTCCTGGAGACAGCACGCCTCGTGGGCATTGTATCTTCTAGATATGTCACCACGTTCATACCGTTTAAAACGCAGTGTGTGTAATTTTCAGCATAATGAACTCGCAGTGTTTAGTTAGTGTGTTTTGTGCTACTCAGTGCCATTTTTGCTAACAGCTCACTGTACTGTAACGTAGAGAGCACGCGCAAGCATTGTGCGTAGTCAGGACTCGTAGTCATATTCACGACACCTTCGGATGTTCAAATGCACGCAGTCTTTAGTCATCATCATCATCATCATCAGCCTGACTATACCCACTGCAGGGCGAAGGCCTCTCCCATATTTCTCCAATTAACCCGGTTCTGTGCTAGCTGCAACCACGTGACCCCTGCGAACTTCTCAACCTCATCCGCCCACCTAACTTTCTGCCGCCCCCTGCTACGCTTTCCTCCCCTTGGAATCCAGTTTGTTACCCTAAGCGACCATCGGTTATCCTCTTTTCGCACAACATGTCCTGTGCATGCCAATTTCTTCTTCTTACTAAGTCTTTAGTACCTCTGCCGAATTTTCGTATTGGAAGAATGTTAGGTGGCTACAAATCGAGAACGTCACATGTGTTCTTTAGCTATCACGCAGAAATGCGTGCGACTGCCCCCTGGAAATCTCCGCACCTGAAAATAACAGCAGATACCTTCAGTATACCACAATATTCGCAAGTTTGTAGACCTGAAACGCCTCTTACTATTGTCATCGTTTCTACCAACCTTGAAGCGTCGAGTGCGCGAGCGGCTGCAGTATATTGAAAGCACATTTCTCTAGCTGCTTCCAACACGCCAGCTGCACGACGAAGCACTTTTTTCAATTGTGCCTGCTGCATAACAGCTAAACTTTTGCTTACTAGATGAAACACTGTCTGAGGATTTGGTAATGTGATATGGTGAAGCTATCTAAATTTCTCGTGTGGAAGGTACAAGGGGAGGTACCAGAAATGGAAGAAGAGAAACACACATTGAGTGGAAACGCAGAGCTAAATGTGCTCATTTCAGCTTGCGATCGCTTTTCTTAAGTAAAAATTAACGATAACAAGCCCTGAGGAGGGTCAATTTCTTGGCCTTTGGGTATCGTGATCAGACCTCAGTGTAATGAACCGCATGCCAACCAAAAGGATCTTCATGGAACCGTAGCGAACCGCTTGGTGCAAGTTAGGAACTGAAAAGAACGACTGCATACACAGCAGAAAAGAAAAGATTGGCTATTACAGCATTCGCTTACCTATTGATAAAAAACGAGCGCATAAGTTTCCTGAAATAACATTGATTCTTGAAATAAAAGAAAAATAGAGCTTTTTTTCACAGAAACGAGGCTTTGGGACTTACATGTTCTCTTTGCGTTTTCTTTTTCAGGAGCATGGCACACAGACATCTGCTCGCTAAGCGACTTCTACAGAGTGGGCATACTGCACATTATGCACATGCTCTTCAGGGATGACAGCCAGATCAAAGGCGTCGTTGTCGTGTTAGACATAAAGAACCTCGGTCCCTACCATTTGACTCAGTATACGCCTCCTAACATCCGAAAGTTTCTAAGACTTGTCCAAGTAAGTTGAAAGCGTCACTTAGATGACAAAACATTTGCCCTTTTAACTTCTTCTATACCGTGTCTTGAAGTAAACACGTTGTTTCGTACCGATATCGGTGGAAATTTCAGACTCCCTCGGGAAATGTTTCTATGCAAGACATATAGGCCTGGCTCAGGTGTCTGTGATTTTTGCCTGTGCAATTTGTTTTGCTGAAATATTGTAACAGTTTTCTTCAGTCACATATGTTTTCGAAACTAAGCCTGCCTTGTGCCGTTATAGAGTAGGTGAGCAAGTAAACATATTTTTGTTTGTTTCTCAAAGCTTATGCGCTAGAAATTCGACGAGTAAGATTTTTTTTTTTTTTCGCACTGGCTCAACAAGAATGGCTTTTAGTCAGAGATATAAAACTTGCCCCAGCAGATCTTTTTTCAGCGTACAAGTGACCGGTCTTCCATTACAGTTATCTGCTCTACCCCTGTAGGCTGTCTTGAGTTGTGTTCTCTTTAAAGGCGCATGAGAAAGTAAGATCGTCATTTTCCAATAGCAATGCTCAAGTACACTTAGGGGTCATGTTCCCCTGGCGGACAAAGCAGACCATATATTGTGCGCTGCACAGTCCGAGCATGATGCGTACTTTTCGATGCGGCCTTGTATTGGAGCATAACATGTTGAAGACTGACCTGTGTGGCAGTGTGACCCATTCTCAAGTATACTTGCCACAGAGTATTTTTTGTATAATGCAGTAGACATATGCCATTGTTTCTCAATACGGCGTTAATTCCGTTTTTAAAAAACATGAAAGTGGAGGCAGATATTGCCATTTTTTTTATTGTTTTTCTTACGCTAGTTTTGAGGCTAATTTTGAAGACAAAATATTTTGTGTTACAGGCGTATTCCGGACCGCACATATGAATTCTGGACAAGAAGTGTTTAAAATAGCGCAGGCTCACTGCATGTGTGCGTTATTATGATTGACATATCTCAATTGGAATCTTGCTGTGCCTTTTATATCTACGAAAGCGCTTCGATGTGCTTATTCTACAGCTTATCGCTTAAGCTTCGACGTAACTTTCGGAGGACGTGAGAAGTTTTCGACAGTATTTTTTCCGCCACTAGCATCAAGGAAGAGTGCACGTTTTTTAAGAAGCATGTAGTGTGCCTTTTGAACGTGCAGTAGATCATCTTTGTCACATCTCTCACTCCGGGTGACTCTATCCACAAACTACTCTAGTCCCCAAGCAAAACTCTTGTGAATCAAAGTCATCGACAACTCTGGCGTTATTTACTGATTAACCTCGGTTATTGCGATACATTCACTAAGCGAGGTCACCATCACTACTGTCGCGAATAACGGCACGTTATAAGAACAACCATCTGGTTAGCATGCTCTTCGTGACTGCAGCACATGTAGATGTACAGTCTTTAGTAAACAAAATACACGGCACAGGGCATTTGCTCCTAAGCCCCAGTAACGGAACCCCTGGAAGCACTGCCACGATTCTGGTCCGTGTCCGGGTATTAAGGCTCCATGTTCACAAGATCGTTGTCACGGCTCCTTTCGCTGGCTACGACGTTCAGGGAAAGGAGCCTTGACATCCCGGACCGAAGAGGGACAGCACTCCTGGGATACCTAAGGTCGACAAGCGTGAGCACGAGATTTTCGTCATCTGCAAGACTACGAACGCTGGGGATGTACAAGCCTTGGAATAAACATATTGAGCTGTACAAAGACTGTACGAGAAGGGCGGTCTGTCTTTGTTCAAACCAGTGCCAGCTAGCCGACTTCAATTTGTTTTTTGTACGTGTGTGAAGATTTAACTCTCTGAAAGTTGCATTTACATTTATTCTCTTTGCAGACTTCACATTGTAAGCTTTGATGGTATGCAGAGGGTGTACTTCATATACAGGCTTGTGTTTGCAAGAAATACGAGGGAATAACTGTTAACATGCGTATACGATTTTTACTTTAGGATTGCGGTCCAATTCGGATAAAAGCAGTCTACATTGTCAACAACCCTGCAATATTCGACCTCCTGTTTTCTATAGCAAGGCCATTTCTGAAGAATAAAATAGTTAAAAGGGTAAGACTCCCTCCATATATCTTTGGGTGATCTGTGTGCCGATTGCTTGCATAAAGATTTTTTTTTTTTAATGCTAGTCAGCGTAGTGAGTGCTGGCGTTGCGAGCGACAAATAACGAGCACGTCTTTGGCAGCTGATCGACAAGGCCGGGAACTGTCCGATTATAGCATTTGTGCAACGTCACGCGACCATGTCACATTCCAATTTTGCAGGAGCTGCACAGATTCGGCTTCTCAGTCCAGGCACTTGAATTCCGAATCAGACATGCTACAGCTAGGCCTCGCCGGCACGTTAGTACGGTTTGGTTAAGCGGTGCCTTATATACATGCCCGATGGTATTTGACATAAAATGACAGCATACGATTATTTGATGAACAGAATGTAGGCTAAAGAGTGTTAGCGAGATTGCGAAGCACATATTCAGGGATTAGAGATTTAGAATGCTGCAAAGTGCATGCAGCCGAAGCACATCATTAGCATCCTTAACCATAAACACAGTCGTGCAGTCGAGAGAGAGAGAGAGAATAATAATTTATTTGAAATATGTTAAGAACTGCAGCCGAAGCCATTCTCTCTTC
Source organism: Amblyomma maculatum (assembly GCF_055883805.1). Taxonomy (NCBI): domain Eukaryota; kingdom Metazoa; phylum Arthropoda; class Arachnida; order Ixodida; family Ixodidae; genus Amblyomma; species Amblyomma maculatum. The sequence goes on along the minus strand of NC_139347.1, from coordinate 32,417,248 downwards.
TGCTCTTAGAGAACTTGAAGCCTACAAAGAAAAGTTTGCGAAGAAGCTAAGGGCCCGCGAGAGACAAGCGACTGTTTAGTCAGGAGAAACATATGCTCCCGAATTCCATACATAAACATAGGTATACAGACGAGGGTCCCAACGCTAACCGCGTGCCATGGGACCCTCGATTGATCAATACTAAACTAAATAACAAACAAGCCGCATACAGAAGAGTACTTACGTAGTAAGAAAACATTGGTTATGCTAATAAAGAAACTTTATACAAGATCTTATACACGACAGAGCTTAAAAACCTTCTCCCCTCACCCTGATGGTTTTTTTTTTTTGTTTTTTCATGTTCGTGGAGCCATCGACCACTAAAGGCAGAGATTTAGAAACAGATGTTATGCTGCGGAGAAGGTTTCTTCTTTGCTTTTTTTTTACTGAGTTATTCGAGAGGTGAATCATGCTATTTTGGGCCCGCATGAGGAGAAATAGCGGCAGGTTTCAATCTCCCCATTGTTAATACAGCAAAAAAGTTTTTTTTTTTTTTTTTTTTTTTTTTTTTTTTTTTTTTTTTTGTGGACGTCATAATGAAGGGTGAGTATAAAAATAATAGTGACCGTTCAAGTGATATCTGAGAACAATAATGGAGCAAACACCTAGGTTCCGATCGCCAGCCAGTGCATGCAATTTAGGCTACGAGTGACAACGTGTAGTGCAGTAAAACGCTACCGGAAGTTCGCTAAACGGAGGGCTGACGCTTGCGAAAATTTCATTGCTCTTTTAGATACGACTTTTCGGCTATGATCTCTACAAGCTGCACGGCCTTGTTCCCGATGACCTGATTCCAGAAGAGTACGGAGGCGCGCACGAGACCTACGACTACGAGGAGATGGAGAGGGAGCTAGAGGACCATGATGAGACATTCCAGCAATGGAATTCTTACGGTTACAAAGAAATGGATGAGAACGCTGTGTAAAAGCTGAGAGACGCACTGTTCACGCCAATACTGTCGCACGTGCTAGCATGTAATCAATGTTTATGCTAGTTCCTAACAATTGAAAGCGTCCTAATTGCACTGAAACCGCGATCGGTGAGATGGAATAAATTGCTGCGTCACCACAGCGCATTGACAGGGCTCATATCATCGTATTCGTAGTCTCAGAATTCACAAGGACGCCTTGTTACGTCACAATCTATCTGCCGCTTTGATTGAGTGGCTGAGATGTAGAGGTGGAGAGCTTCAGTTTTGAAGGAAAACAAAACCCGATTATTTTTTAGCGACTTCAAAAACGACTTTCTCTCTGTTCTTCGTGAAAAATTCGAGCTGAAAGCTGAAAGTGTTGTAAAGATCCTTACCAGCATTTTTTTCTTTTATGATAAAAGCATTTTAAAAGTTTTAAAGCTTCATGGACGTTTTTTTTTTTTCGGAAATAATAGAAAGTTAGCAAACTTTATTTTCTACAGAGATTATCCAATGCCTTTAGTATGCACAGGACTTGCATAAATAGTCTAAGCTAGTTAGCATGATTATATTATTAAAAAGGCTTTCAGGCGTGGCAATATTATAGCGAATAATTTCAGTCGTGATTGTCCAACATAGCTGTTCCTGCTCTCATACAAATTTTCAGGCTTCTCATTTAGTCGATATTCCGATGCTTCAAGCTACGCATTTCAAAGTTGTACCACTGGAAACGCAATAGAAAGAAACAAAGTGTAGGAATTTTCACGCAATAAAAAGATGCACTGATTTCTGAAAGTTCGAGATGCACTCGCATTCTCCTCTTGTCCTAAGCTCGCCGTAAGCAGTCCGCATGCCGCGACTGGCCTTGTGCTTCGGCTGTGCATTGGCGGCTTAGCGGTGAGCATCCACACTATAAAAGCGAGTGCCGTTAAAGCTGCTTACAGTCTGTGACACGCTGTGAGTCGAACGGTGTGTTACCATTCCTTGCCTGCTTTGACAGTTGAAGTACAAATTTCTGTAATTCTTTCCGGCCTCCGGTTTGTCATGCTGTACAATGGGGGCGGGAAACTGGAAGCTTTCCGGCAATGTATATAAAGCCTTATCAACATATGTTTTATGGACGCAGCTATAAAATTCCTTTGCTTTGAGCCTGTCGTTCGAGACGCTGCAGAGTTGGCATTGGACATTCGTGATCAACATGACCAATAGTGTTAATGCTTTGTATACATCAATGCAAGCAATGTCCCCGCTCACTTGCTCTATTTATCTATAGAATGCCGCATCGAGAAGAAAAAGAACAAACCTGTTGCCAAATATGAGTTCGTTCGCCCTCCCTCAGTGCAGGAAAGGAGAAAGTACGAATACTATCGAATGTGCGAAGGAAAAAAAATAAATGGCAGTAGGAAATGTATTTGTTTGCCTCAACCGCATTAGCGGGTTGGCATTAGCACTAAAGGTACGACGACTGTTAGCGTCTTCAGTTTATGACTATTTAACAGTCTACTCACAGTCCAAAGCTTCCGGTCGGACAGGAAACATCCCCATGGTCACGCGACCTAGTGCAACGGAGTTCTCTATATATCCGCTGTCATCCATTTTTTGTCGCCAGACTGATAACGCGGTAGTGAGAGAACTTTCTTATCATCGAAGAAACGAGAAATGTCTTTATACTTACACTTGTCAGTTTCTCGCCCGTTTATCCGTCGCTCTCAGATTCAGAATGGCTGTCAAGTCACGTGATCATAGCTACAGCATTATATTTCTTAGGCGCCACGTGACAACCCATAACATGCAGTCCACCATCTGGTTCATTATGTGTTACATAACGATTCCCCAAAGTCACGCGACTGAGAGCCGATTCACCGCGATGGACCTCCGACGGCATAGCTCCTCCCTCTCGCTTCAAATGTTTAAACCGCGTGGTTGCTCGGTTGTCGCTGCTCGAAACGCTCGTGCCTAGCCTGACTATAAAAGGTGTAACTGCTGGCTTTCGTTTTGCGAGCACGCTGTTCGTTTGCTCCGCGCGAACGGCTGTCATCAGTTCTGACCTAAATTCTGAGCGCTCAGTGGCCTTGCTAGCAGTCTTTTTGAAGCACAAAGAGTCTTTTGATATCTGCAACTCATATTTAGACAGGACTTCTGTCACATCCCATCGCATTGAGGCAGACGGCTCTGCAATATTTGTCAACGTTGGTATCATAGACGGACAGCTATAATATTTTTTTTTTCAACGCCAGTATCGCCTTTATCTGTCAGAACACAAAATCATCCAAGAACTAGCGACGACATGCTCACGCGAAACATCATCCGACCACAGGCGAGCTCCTGATCGTTTCCTATCGTTCTGGCCTGGTAAACAGATGGCTTAGTTCATTTCTGAATGAATTACCGGGCCCTTAACACGGTAACCAGTAAAGATGTTTACCCAATGCCTCGCATCAGCGAAGCATTGGGCTGTCTCCAAAGAACCGAGTATTTCGTTTTTCTACTCAGTCTTGTCGTATACTCAGGTTTCTGGCAAATTCAGATGTATGCATCCGACAAGGACAAGGCCGCCTTTGCTCCCCCGTCACAAGCGCTAATCGAAATTCCTGCAATGGTAATCCAAACACGGACTGCTCGGAGTAGACCGGCAGAGCTCCTGGCCAGCAGCTCAATGGATGCGTGCAAGCGCGCCTCCATTCAGCGGCCTGGTTCCTCGGAGGCGACCGTCATTAATTATTGTCACTTAAGAGCATTCATCGAAGACCATCTGCACTCAGGGTAATATCTTTCTGTAAGTGTACCCTCAGAAATACCTAATTGCATACTGCAGAGGAAAAAAAAAAAAAAAAGGAAGACACCGATATATTTCCAGCCTGAGTTCAAGATGCTTTAGATTCCAGTGTTAGTGGTGGCCCCTGTCGGCTTGCTATGAAAGCAGATAGTTCTTTGAAACGCGGAGTGGCGGCGCTCGCTAACATGGCAAGATGCGGGGACCATGACGGTGTTACGACCAAGCATCCGCAATTGCGCGCTCTATTGTTCGCCTGTGGGCATGGATAAGTTTTGTGAATATGTGGTGATGGTCCAATGGCTCTAAGTGAGCCTGTTTCCAGGAATCCTGTTTTGTAAGCATGTTTTGCTTTGTGGACAACCTGCAAATGCCAAATTGACCCTGTCAAGAGAACGTCTGGAAAAACACAAAGAAACGTCCCCCTGCGGGAAATAGCAGGAAGTGCTTTCTTTCTTTTGTCCACCCTTCCAGTCGAGAAGTGCTATCCTCCAGTGATGAATGCCTCCTATCCAAAGGAGACGACAGAGTGACATGTCCGCTGACGTGCAGGACAAGAAAGGAGCATGACTCATACGGCCATTAAGTGATTTCCCGGGAATGCAGGAAAGATTTGCAATTGTCGAAAAGGGACCATGTTGGGAGCCCTATGCGGCGCCACGTGCACTCGGGTTTCTGAGAAGTAAAACCCCTTTTCAGAACCAGCTTGTGGTTTCTTTGCTGAAGAATAGAAATGTACCTCCTCTCCTCGCCGTTCCCAAGCTTTTCCCGCCAACAAGTGATCACGCCCAACGAATGAATGCCGGACCAGTCAGTGCTTCAGACCATCAGTGCAGTGAAGTGTTCGATTGGATGCCGATACCTGAGGGGCGTGCCCTGGATTTGGTTGGTCAGCATCTTCAGAGAGGGGCTGGACATAGGGGGTTTTTAAGGACGCTGCAGAGCACGAAATGTCGCTCTGGGCCCTGGGTAAACGGCTCATCCAGTCGCTTCTCGCTATGAACTCTTAACGCTTGTCATTTTGCTGATGTACCCTTCTTTTTCGTGTAAATATTGTAAATAAGTTTCTCAAAGTGCCATTAAACCTGCTTGTACATATTTCACCAACTTCGAAGATTCAATCCTACTTCAACCCCGAGTCTCTGCACGCTACCAAGTGAAGGCCGGGTCGACGTAGCCCCAGCGTCACGACAACTGGTGGCAGCGGTGGGATCTGAATCTACAAGCCACAACATCTGGTGATTGGAGGTGGATCTGAAGCTACAAGCCACAACATCTTGTGATCGGAGGTGGCATCTCAAGCAACAAGCAGGCGCAACAATCGGCCAACAAGACAGCAGCTCGGAACATCGATCGCATGTGTGGGTGAGTGCTTGGCTTTTCTTCTGATGTGGACCAGGTTCTAGAACAGGGTTAGATTTTAGAACTGGTAAAGAGAGTGTGGAAACGCCTTTAGGTTTGGTAGTTTGCACAGTTGTTTTGGAAGTAGCCGACACTCGGAGCGATCATGGACCTACAAAAGCTGCAGAAACCGGAACTGTTGCAATTGTGTGAGGAATTGGGAATTGATACAAGTGGTTTGGCACGAAAACCCTTGATTATAAAAGCAATCACTGATTTGGGAGCCGATGATGAGGAGCTCAGTGAAGCATGGAACCTCATCGGACAAAAAAAGGAGGAACAGCTCAGACAGCAGAAAGAGCGTAAACTTGAGAGGGAAAAAGAGGAAAAGAAGCGTGAAATTGAGAGAGAAGCAAAAAGGCAGAAGCTAGAAATTGAGCTCCGGAAATTAGAACTAGAGTTGAGCAAGAGGTCGGGCGATTGTCCCCAGCTAGCGGTACCTCTTCTCAACAAGGAGACAGATTTCAAGATGTCAAAGTACATGCAGCCATATGTGATATCAGGGGATATCGGTCTGTATCTGGTTAACTTTGAGCGAACCTGCGAAAAACTGTCCTTCCAGCGAGACACGTGGTCTCAGAGATTATTGACGGTTCTGCCCTGCGAGGCAGCGGAGGTTGTCGCGCGGCTTAGCAAGGAGGACGCGGACAACTACGAGAAGGTCAAGGCTTGCCTTCTGAGAAAGTATAGGCTTAGCGCCGAGGCGTTCAGACAACGTTTTCGGAATGCTACTAAGTCCAGGGACGAGAGTTACCCTGAATTCCTGTACAATCTAAGAGTTAATTTGGGCGAGTGGCTAAAGAGCACTGATTCCTACAGTGATAGGGACGCTGTAGTCGAGCGAATTCTTTTGGAGCAGTTTTATAACTGCCTCCCAGAAAAAGAAAGAAATTGGTTACAGGACCGAGGCGAAATTAAGTCGGCAACTGAAGCTGCCGAACTCATTGAGGAGTACGCTTCGCGTCGACAATTCAGCAACCCAGCAGTGGATAGGCCCCGCAATCCCAAGTTCAGTGTGAATAACCGTCAGAAAAGGCATTTTGCTAGATTTGCAAACGAAGAAAGGAAGGCTTCTTCAGGCAAACGCCCTAGAAAGGACGGCAGTGAGAAAAGTGGGGAAGTGACCAACGCGCAGAACACAAAGAAAAAGCTTGAGGCTAGGAAGCCGCTCACATGCTTTAGGTGTAATGAGCAGGGTCACATTGCCGTCAACTGCCGGAAAGAAAAGATTGCTTTCTCGTATGTCAGTGACTGCGATGAAAATATGCAGCTTTTAGAACCCTACCTGCATGACCTAGTAGTCAACGGGAAGCCTTGCAAGGTACTGCGCGATTCGGCCGCAACGATGGATGTTGTCCATCCGGCGTATGTGTCGCCTTCCGACTATACAGGACAGTGTGCATGGATCCGCCAGGTAGCGGAGGAACAGAGTGTGTGCTTGCCAATCGCGAACGTGGTCATCGAGGGCCCTTTCGGCAAGTTGACAACCGAGGCTGCCGTTTCAGGAAAGCTTCCTAAGTGCTATCCGTATTTGTTCTCCAACAAATCGGACATGCTGCTGCGAAAGAGGGGCATCCTTTTCGGAGACAGAGTTGTGCAAGCCTTAACACGTTCAAAGGCGCGAGAACTAGCTACACTGCTCATACCAGAAAATTCCACAGCGGAGGAAGCGGCAGTTAAAACAGTGGTCGAAGCGGAAGATAGCGGGTCAGAAAAATTTGAGAGCGAGGCATCTCAGATAAGTCAACTAGAAAGTGAGCTTGATAAGACACGGAATGAGGACGTTCTAGAGAGTAACCTCTTGCCGCCGGTGTCTAGCAATCTCACGAGACTTCTAAGTGGAACCCGAGAGGACTTAGCTATGGAGCAAGCCAATGATCTCAGGAATAAGCTCGAAGTACAGTGGGAAGGACCTGATGAAGTCGTTGCAAAGCTTTCTAACACTAACTACGAAGTGAAATTCCCCGGTAGGCGTAAAGCAGTGCGCATTTATCATTGCAATCTTATGAAGCCTTATGTGCAGAGGGAAGCCGTGGTAAATCTAACGTTAAACCTTCCCGAGGAGATGGGGGACAACTTGATTTGCCTCAGCGGAAAAGGAAGCAACGCTCAGGAGCTTCTCAAAAAGACGGAGCAGAGAGGAGAACTAAAGAAATCCCAGCTGTCCGATCTGGGCGAGATAATGACAGAGTTTGAGGCCTGCTTCGTGGACAGGCCAGGCAGAACTGATTTGACTGAGCACGATATTGAGCTGACTTCAGACGTGCCAGTGCGATCAAGGTGCTACCGATTTTCTCCAAGGCAAAGAGAAATTCTGGATAGGGAAGTAACTCGCATGCTGGAATTGGGAGTAATAAAACCCTCGGAAAGCGATTATGCTTCGCCTATGATCTTAGTAGAAGCTCCAGGTAAAGACCCTAGGCCTGTGGTAGACTACCGAAAGCTAAATTCTCTCACCAGGGATCAAGTGTATCCTATTCCGAATATTGAGGAGAGAGTAGAACAGGTCAGTAGAGCGGCATATGTGACTACGCTGGACCTTACTCGAGGATACTGGCAAGTACCGCTCACTGAACGCGCCAGCAGATACGCGGCTTTCGTCACTCCGACGGGCAGCTACCAGCCAACAATGATGAGTTTCGGGCTCAAAAATGCTCCATTTTGTTTTTCCCGAGTCATGGATAGGGTTTTAAAGGGGTGTGAAACATTCGCGGTGCCTTATTTAGATGACATTGCGGTTTTTTCCGACTCATGGGCGGACCATATGGTACATCTAAGAGCTGTACTGAGCCTTTTGCGTCAAGCTGGACTAACCGTAAAGGCCGAGAAATGTTGCCTGGCAAGGGCGACCGTGGACTACTTGGGTCACAATGTAGGTCAAGGTTTCAGGAAACCCAGCGAGATTAAGATTTCTGCGGTAGCAGACTACCCGCGGCCGAGCACGAAGACGGAAATTCGAGCATTCCTAGGTCTGACGGGATACTACAATCACTACATCCCTAACTATTCATCTTTGGCTAGCCCTCTGACCGACGCTCTCCGCAAGACAGAACCGACAAATGTAGTCTGGGACGAACAAAAGGAAGCCTCCTTCGTAAACCTGAAGGCTGTGCTGATTAGCCGTCCGGTATTGCGAGCTCCAGACTATGGCCGAGAATTCACGGTCCAGTGTGATGCCAGTGATCGAGGGTTAGGTGCTGTTCTCTGCCAGAGAGATGACGACGGTAATGAGCACCCCGTGCTCTACTTGAGCAGAAAACTGAGTTCTAGAGAGAGGGCTTATTGCGCGTCAGAGAAAGAGTGGGCTTGCATTGTATGGGCCATTCAAAAATTGCAGTGCTATCTTGGAGGGGCCAAATTCACCGTAGAGACGGACCATTGTCCCCTGGCTTGGCTGCAAACTGCGACATCGAAGAACAGTCGCCTTCTTAGGTGGAGCTTGATTTTACAGCAGTACAATTTTGAAATAAGATACAAAAAGGGGAAGTTAAATGGGAATGCGGACGCGCTTAGCCGCTCTTTCTAAGCGGTCCGAGATGTTCCTCACCATGTATCCAAATTGATAATCAGGTTTTTTTTTTCTTTCTTCGTGCGCTTGTATATGTGTGACTATGTAAAGCAGCACGTTTGGTTTTCTAGGAATACGTGGGTCCTGAACGTCTTGAGAGTGGGCTTTTCTCGAACAACAATGGCAGTTTTCTTTTGACCTGGTCTCTTCAGACGGGAGCCGAGTGCTTGCTTCGACATGTGGTTGAGTTTCAGACAGCTCGAGCAATTTGGCCTACAACAATCAAGACAACGCGACAAGCAACAGCGAGCTTCAAGCGTTCACGTGCAGGCCATTAAGTCGTCTCTTCATGCAGCAGCTGGGACTGCTGCCCTCCGAGACTCTTCTGGCGGGGGAGGAGGCTGTTACGACCAAGCATCCGCAATTGCGCGCTCTATTGTTCGCCTGTGGGCATGGATAAGTTTTGTGAATATGTGGTGATGGTCCAATGGCTCTAAGTGAGCCTGTTTCCAGGAATCCTGTTTTGTAAGCATGTTTTGCTTTGTGGACAACCTGCAAATGCCAAATTGACCCTGTCAAGAGAACGTCTGGAAAAACACAAAGAAACGTCCCCCTGCGGGAAATAGCAGGAAGTGCTTTCTTTCTTTTGTCCACCCTTCCAGTCGAGAAGTGCTATCCTCCAGTGATGAATGCCTCCTATCCAAAGGAGACGACAGAGTGACATGTCCGCTGACGTGCAGGACAAGAAAGGAGCATGACTCATACGGCCATTAAGTGATTTCCCGGGAATGCAGGAAAGATTTGCAATTGTCGAAAAGGGACCATGTTGGGAGCCCTATGCGGCGCCACGTGCACTCGGGTTTCTGAGAAGTAAAACCCCTTTTCAGAACCAGCTTGTGGTTTCTTTGCTGAAGAATAGAAATGTACCTCCTCTCCTCGCCGTTCCCAAGCTTTTCCCGCCAACAAGTGATCACGCCCAACGAATGAATGCCGGACCAGTCAGTGCTTCAGACCATCAGTGCAGTGAAGTGTTCGATTGGATGCCGATACCTGAGGGGCGTGCCCTGGATTTGGTTGGTCAGCATCTTCAGAGAGGGGCTGGACATAGGGGGTTTTTAAGGACGCTGCAGAGCACGAAATGTCGCTCTGGGCCCTGGGTAAACGGCTCATCCAGTCGCTTCTCGCTATGAACTCTTAACGCTTGTCATTTTGCTGATGTACCCTTCTTTTTCGTGTAAATATTGTAAATAAGTTTCTCAAAGTGCCATTAAACCTGCTTGTACATATTTCACCAACTTCGAAGATTCAATCCTACTTCAACCCCGAGTCTCTGCACGCTACCAAGTGAAGGCCGGGTCGACGTAGCCCCAGCGTCACGACAACGGGGACACTTTTTTGGGAGGCATTTCGTGCTTATGAAAATATACACGACTATCACACGCCTCTGTTTCTTACCGCTTGAAACTCATCGCTGATGATGTCTTCTGTTTTATACTGTGTGGCAGCTCCATCTTTTGGCATAGCACTGTACCTTGCTAAAAACTGCTAGTACGGGCGTTTCCTCTTCTTTAACTTCCATTGAGCGATTGAGTGAATTACGAGCAGCCGCTACGAAGCAAAAAATTTCGACCTGTTGGAACTGCGCCGCTCTTTCCGAGCCTCAGTGAAAACTTTAAACAGAATTTTCTTTTTCGCATCGCCGCGGCGTAAATCGCAAACGTTTTCACTTGCATGTGAAACAGGCTTAACAGGGAAATACTAGTTGTGTCAGTCAGGCTCTTAAACGCCACGTGCATCGCCACATGTACCCGCCGCGCGGATCATCGCACTGTTATTATGCAACAAAACTTAGAACAAGCCTTTGTAACAAATGGCCGATAAAGTTACTGGACTCGAGTTTTTTTACACACATTATATTTTACATCGTATTTGCTTCCCTTGACAGGTACTCGCCGCCTGAAAATTTGGGGATGCACTTCAAGCGTAACAACTACCGTGATATGTTAGTTTTTGGTCTTATACCTGCAAAACATTTTGTTCCTTCTCAACTTGCTCGTAACTGTTACTGCGTTGTTTTCCCTCTATAGCTTGGGTCCAGAAAACGGCGCAGGGTTTTGTGGTAGGCAAATTAGACATCCGAATTCTCGCACAGCAATTTGTATCATGCATTAAGCTACCACCGAAAGTTTCACAGGAAAAACTTAGTAACGATGATATTCACACTGGTTGTGGTTTTCGCATTTTATAAGTTCTATTCTGTTTACTGTATCTCATACATTTTCAGGAGTGGTTGCTTTGGTTTGGTTTATAGAGTTTAACGTCTGAAAGCGACTCAGACTAAAATGTTGGTCAAAAATGCTTTCGGCCAGCTCAGCATGTTCGATTTTAAGGTGCTCAGAGCACTGCGCGCAAGTAAAGCCCTCTCTGACTTTTCCATTACGATATCTTAGGTGCTAAGGCGTTCCAAAGGCAGCCACCAGCTGGCGAGAAACGATTTTTTTACTCTGTTTTCTTTAATTCTTTAGTCTGTGCCAACAGTACGCTGAAATCCTGCTGCATTCTAGACTTGACAGAAAAAATACTCCATCCTCACCAAAACTAAGCAGAGTAGAAGCAGCCACCCTTAGAAAAACACAAACCAACCGCTAAATTCACGACACATTACTACAAAAAATCTAGCCCACCACCTAACGATATGAATGCCCATTCTGTAACTTGTCAAACTATCTAAAACATATGATGTGGAAATGCAACAAACCGCATGGTATCAAAACCACGCACCAGATACCGAACGGAAGAGCAGTGGAAGACCCAGCTGCCAAGCCCCAGCCTGGATGACCAATGTAGTCTCGTCGACCGGAATTACAGGTAGACGGCTCGTGTCCTGGACTGAGGAGAGTGCCCAACTAGGGCGAAATATTTCACGCCTACTCTAAATAAAGGTTTATGTAACTCCCTGTCCGGGTTGCAGCGTCGCAATTTAGGCCAACCGAGCTGTGTACGCTATCGTGTAATGGATCAACAATTATATGGCCAATGATATACGAGTGGCAGGGTGCATGAACGATGGTCCTCAAAGGGAGCTGGCAAATGGGAGCCATTAACGCTGTCTCATCATACCTTTAATGGTGATGTTGAAGTGTCCTCCTTTTTTTATTGCGAAAGCAATACTGCTCGCAGTTTGAGCCATCAGCGTGGCCCGACGGTGACCACCATTGGCCTTTGACCTTTAGACGACCCCCGTAGACGACCCCAAGCTGGCAGGAACTGCCAACTTGGGTCTCTCGTTTCACATGGGACGGTTATGCCAGAATCAGCCTGCCAGGACCCTGGCATTCACGTTATTCCTAGAGCCCAATAAGGCACGTTCATACGGCTTGGTTAAAGAGAAGCTTCATTTGTGGGCTGGCAGGAGCTGCCGACTTGGGTCTCTTGTTTAACATGGGACGCTTATGTTAGAATCAGCCGGCCAGAACCTTGGCATTTCGTTACCCCTCTCGGCCAATAAGGCACATTCATACGGCTTGGTTAAAGCTGGGCTGTATCTGTGGGCTGAAGAAGAAGAAGAAGCAGAAGAAGGCACATTCATGCGGCTCCTGGCCTGATCCAAAACTTTGTGATCCCCCGATACAAAGGGGAATGGCCGCATCAGCATCAGCATCATTGAAGCTGGGCTTTATCTGTGGGCTGAAGAAGAAGAAGAAGAAGAAGAAGAAGAAGAAGAAGAAGAAGAAGAAGAAGAAGAAGAAGAAGAAGAAGAAGAAGAAGAAGAAGAAGAAGAAGAAGAAGAAGAAGAAGAAGAAGAAGAAGAAGAAGAAGAAGAAGAAGAAGAAGAAGAAGAAGAAGAAGAAGAAGAAGAAGAAGAAGAAGAAGAAGAAGAAGAAGAAGAAGAAGAAGAAGAAGAAGAAGAAGAAGAAGAAGAAGAAGAAGAAGAAGAAGAAGAAGAAGAAGAAGAGCGCTCCTTGGCTCCAGGGCGCTGTAGGGCCCTGGGGAAGTTGGTGGCCGTACCTGGGCTCACCTACGGAAACTCCGCACTGTGCATCTCTTCAGCTACACGGGGGCCCTCGAGGTCCGCCAACGTGAGGCTGGCCGCCTTGCGCTGGGAGTCCATGGATATGTCACGAACGAGGCCGTACAGGGCGACCTCGGATGGTCGTCCTTTGAAGCGCGTGAGACCACAGCCAAACTTGCCATGCATGCGTCGCCTGAGTGCTCTGCCCGACGGTAGATGGTCCAGGGAGGTGTACAAGTACATAGTACTTAAATGCTTCAACACCAGGATGCTCCGAACTCGGAGACTGGCCGAAAAGTACGGAATTCCGCAAGCCGGCCTGTCAGAGGTACCCCAGCCTGCGTGGAGAAAGAAGATCCGCAACCAGGTTCGGGAAGCAGAAACAGAGAGATGGCTCAGAGAAACAAAGGCGAAGTCATCTCTGGCGGTATACTCCAGTGTCAAGCATACCATCACTAAAGCAAACCTCTACGACAACACACGAGGTAGCGGGCTGCTTTGCGAGGCACGGAGTGGCGTGCTGCGCGCAAAGACAATACGAGCGAAATACACCGAGGACTTGGATACCCGGTGCCCCAGGTGCGGCGCGGCCGACGAGACCATCCAACATGTAGTGATTGAGTGCCCAGAACTGCGACCCGCCCCCACTACAACAGCGACAACACCAACGGAGGCGCTTTTGACAGCACTCGGTCTACAGTCGATGTCATCACCCGAAGAGACTAGGGTAATCATGAGGGCAGTGGAGACGACAAAGCGCCGCCTCGAGGACTGGTGGCGCAACAGAGAAGCCTGTTAAATTTCTTCTTTCTCTCTCTTTCTTACTTCTTCGGACTACTTGACTGAACATTTGGGTTAGAATTTTCTCTCACTCCTCAATTTTTTCTACCCGTTTCTCCTGGCCTGATCCAGAACTTTGTGATCCCCCGATACAAAGGGGAATGGCCGCATCAGCATTAGCATCAGCATCATCAGAAGAAGAAGAAGAAGAAGAAGAAGAAGAATGCTCGGTCACCCGCAGCTATAGCTCGCGGTTCTAATTACAGTGTTGACTAAGCGCGCAGCACGTGGAACGGTTGATCAGTTTCGGCTGCTCGGTGATATATTCGTCTAATCTTAAGCTATTTTTTCTCATAATATTCAGAAGCAGGTTAATAAATTCAAACACATCTCCTGGTCATCCTGCTTGATCCTGCCTAAATTCTTTACGGATAAACTGGTGGGGAAAGTTTTTTCTAGTAGTGAACACGTTTGAATGTGCAGGGCACTCAACATTCATGGCACGCATGTTAGTTCGTGATACATCTTAGCCAATCTTGCTGAATGAACCCTGACTGCGCATCTGGCTTAGCTGACATTTTAACATTAAAGCGTAAAGGTCCTGTTTTGCAGAATATTCGACTTTGTCGGCGTGTACGGAGCCGTCATCGATGTCGCCGCTGGTGTGAGCAGAATATCACGGTTATTGCTGTGGCAGGCGATAGTTGTCAGGTGACACTTTGGTTGTACTTATTGATTTTAGTAAAGCCTTTGAGTGCATTTATTATAACATTCTAGAACATAAATTGCGTAGATATGTTGTCACGGGAAATGCATTACAGCTTTTTTATCATATCTCGATTAATGCGAACACTGCGCTACCATTGTTAGCTTATGCTCCTCCTTTGAATATGTTAAGTGTGGTGTTCCTCGGGGAAGCATATTAGGCCCTTTTCTGTTTATTTATATATTAATAACCTTGCAAGGATTACAGACGCGTCGAAATTTGTAATTTGCGCCAGTGATGCCAGCCTGTTCGTTTCCAGCAGAGACTGAAATGAATTACTGGTCACTGGAAATGCTATTTTAGAAAAGTTGCTACATTGGTCCAATCGTACCTCTTGGTTTAAAAGTTAACCACTAAAAATATAAAACGCTAATTTTCTTTTCTGTAAATCGTATAACATCCACACGTATTTCGCTAACCTTCGGAATCAATAACAATGAAGTCGTCACAAAGCATAAAAGCGTAGGAGTAATTTTTGGCAAGCATCTCAAGTGGTCTGTCCATATTCAACACATAACTCGTAATTTATCAAAACCTGTAAGTGTGCTGTGTCTATGTAGTGTTATGCTGCCAGAAATTAACAATATGATATACCATGCATTATTTCCCTCCCAGATTAACTATTGCCATTTCGTCTGGAGAACCACAGCCCATACACTTATAAACCAGCTTCTTTCCATTAACAAATAAGCAGCGGTCTTTCTTATCTCATCTGCAAACCACCTAGCACATACATCGCTGCTATTTGTTCAGTTCAGTCGTTCAGTCGTGTCCGACTCTTCGTGACCCTATGGACCATGTCACGCTACGATTTCCGGTCTCTCACTAGCTTCCTAACATCACATAACTTCATCTGCAGTGCCTCGAGGATGCCATCTAACCATCGCGTTCGCTGCCCACCCCTTCTCCGGCGACCCTCAATCTTTCCCAACATCAAATCTTTCTCCAGCGACTCCTCTCTTCTCATCAGATGACCAAAGTAGCTGAGGTTTAACTTTAGAATTTGACCCTCCAATGAGCAGTCAGGGTTTATGGTCGACAATATCGACCGATTTGATCTTCTGGCAGTCCAAGGAACTCTCAAGAGTCTTCGCCAGCACCACAATTCAAACGCGTCAATTCTTCGGTGGTCAGCCTTTTTCACAGTCCAGCTCTCGCATCCATACATCACAACTGGAAAGACCATAGCACGAGTTATACGGATCTTGGTTGGCAGTCTAATGTATCTGCTCTTTACTAAGCAGTCAAGGCTAACCATTGCTCTCTTTCCCAGAAGCAGGCGTCTCCTAATTTCATGGCTGCAGTCTCCTTCCGAGGTAATCCTGGAGCCCAAGAAGAGAAAATCTGTCACAGCTTCCACTTCTTGTCCATTGATGCTCCAGGACATGATAGGGCAAGACGCCATATTTTTTGTCTTTTTAATGTTCAGTTTAAGCCCAAACTTCTCACTCTCTTCTTGTACGCGCATCTCTTGAGTTCCACTTCACTTTCTGCCATTAAAGTGGTATCATCCGCATATCTAAGGTTGTTGATACGTTTTCCAGCAATCTTCACTCCAGCTGAAGACTCGTCCAGACCGGCCTTCCTCATGATGCACTCTGCATATAGGTTAAATAGGCAGGGCGACAGTATGCAGCCTTGCCTCAGTCCTTTCTCAATCGGAAACCAATCAGTAAGACCATGCCCAGTTCTGACTGTGGCCTCTTGTCCTTCATACAGGTTCCTGAGGAGACAGATGAGGTGAATTGGAACTCCCATCTCTTGGAGAGCTTGCCACAATCTGCTGTGATCTACGCAGTCAAACGCTTTCGCATAATCAATAAAGCAGAAGTAGATAGGTTTCTGGAACTCTCTTGCTTTTTCCATGATCCAGCGAAGGTTCGCAATTTAGTCACTAGTTCCTCTTCCCTTGCGAAACCCAGCTTGCACGTCCGGAAGCTCCCGATCCACACACTGCTGCAGCCTACCTTGGAGGATTTTCAACATCACCTTGCTAGCATGTGAAATAAGCGCGATCGTGCGGTAGTTGGAACAATCTTTGTCACTGCCTTTCTTTGGAATGGGGATGTAAACTGACCTCCTCCAATCCTGTGGCCACTGCAGGGTTGTCCAAATCTTCTGACATAATGTATGCAGAATGTTAACAGCGTCATGGTTGAGGTTTTGAAGCAACTCAGATGGAATGCCATCAATTCCGCTAGCTTTGTTCTTAGCAAGGCTCCCTAAGGCCCATTCAACTTCACTGTTCAGGATGCCCGGCTCAAAATCAGTAATCACAACCGTCTTATGTTGGGTTTGCACAATTGGGTCCTTCTTGTACAGTTCTTCTGTGTATTCCTGCCACCTCTTCTTTATCTCTGAGGCTTCAGTGAGGTCCTTGCCTCGTTTGTCCTTTATCACGCCCAGCTTAGCACAGAAGCTTCCTTTGATATCTTTGATTGTCTTATACAGAGCTCTTGTGTTCCTTAATTGGCTGTTGTCCTCAACTGCTTGGCACTGTATGTTCAGGAAGGCATTCTTATCTCTCCTTGCTATTATCTGAAAATCCGCATTGAGAACCTTGTATCTTTCTCTTTCCCCCATAACTTTTGCCATCTTCCTTTCCTCAGCTATTTGCAAAGAATCTTCAGATAACCAGTTTGCGTTCTTGCATTTCTTTTGCTTTGGAGCTACCTTAGTAGCAACTTCTTGTATTATATCACGAACACCAGTCCACATCTCTTCGGGCTCTCTGTCTTCTAGATCTAATTCTTGAAATCGATTCCTCACTTCCACAGCATATTCTAATGGAATTTGATCCAGATCATACCTGAAAGGCCTTCTAGTTTTCTGCGTTTTCCTCAATCGAAGCTTAGTTTTGGCAACAAGAAGCTGATGATCGTTGCCTCTTGTGCTGTTGAAAATGAGTATTCGTTATGGTCAGGTTGTTTTCTTGACAAAACTCTACTAGCCTCTGCCCAGCTTCATTTGGCTCGCCAAGACCGAACTTGCCTATAATTCCGGATATTTCTTCACTCCCGACCTTAGCATTCTAGTCTCCTGTGAGAAAAACCACGTCTGATGATGGGGTGCGGTCTAAAAAGCATTGTAGGTCCTCATAAAATCTCTCAACGTCAGCTTCTTCAGCAGTAGTGGTCGGTGCATAGACTTGGATAACTGTTATGTTGAAAGGGTGACCTTGGATCCGAAGTGAAATCATTCGGTCTATTTGTAATACATACTATTCCACCAGTGAACAAAATGCTGAAATGTAACATTTTGGTTGTAATGACATCAAAGGCTTCGCACCGGAGTAAATTCCTTCGCAAATTAGCATCCGTGAAAAAAAAAAGAGAAAAAAAAGACCAACCTAGGCATGCATGCCAAAAACTCACATGTGCAGTACCTCAACAACTTACTATGGGGTACAAAGGATTAACGTCTTGATACCGGATACATTGAATTCAAATGGTGTCATGAAAATTCCGGTCTCAAGAAAAATATCTTGATAAATATTTTCTGAAATATATCATGGATAACAACAGCTTTTTCTCTTGAGTATCCAGTGTTTCGTTATTTTAGCGTACTTCCTTTTGCTGTCTGTGTTATCTCAGAAATTATATATGCTTACTAGTGCAGTTTGTTTTCATCCTTATTCATTCCACAAGTGCTGAGTGGTAGCGCGCTCTGAATTTCTATATTTGATTTTTGCTTCATTGTAGTTTTTCTCCTTTTTCTTACCTGTTACATTGTCATGATGCATGAATTCACTCATTTATTATCCATTAGCATGTATAATATATTGTTAAATGAATGCTGCATGCTTTATGTTGTCCTGAAGAAGGCTCGGGACCCAGTCGAGCTACTTTGTAAATAGCTTTTTGCCCGGGGGCCCTTTTCTCTCCGTGTGAAATAAAGAAATTTTTGAACTGAATTGAATTGAATAAGTACGGTTGCATACTGATGTGGTAAGCAAGTTGTGTAACGTCACCACATAACACATAACAGGCGCCAATTTGGATAGCTCATTTGAGATGGAACAGTGGGGAATTGAACCCAACGGGATCTTAGACATGAAGTCGAACACGTTACCCCTAGGATGCTCAGGTACTTTTGCAAGATGTGGTTAAAGGGGGACCTAATACCGACGCCGCCTGGACCCATTCTATGCAGTTTATTTCGCATGCATCATGAACAACATTACATGATATTATTTGTGATGTATAGACTGTGCAAAGCGTACCTGACTTGCAGCACTGGACCACAAACATATGAGCGTATATTGGCAACGCGTCGCGGCAATGCCATACAGATCGCATTTTCTCCCAGGTTCACAACAAGGTGCAGCCCAACGTCGGAAAGCATCGAAAGTTTACCAGCAGGTAAGACTCTTCCAACCAATGTCACGCAGATGCAATCTCATTTTGCAGCGCAGAAGCTAAGCACATTCATACTTCCTGCCCAAACAGCCGGCGGCAGGAAAGCAAATGGTGTAAACAAGGCCAAGCCGGCTAGCTAAGCGCCAAGCTCTGTACCCTCAGCAATGGAAAATAACCAGGAGTGACAACAAACCGGTTGGTTGATTATCCTTTCCTGACTGGCGGCTAAATAAAAACATGTTACTATTTCAAAATGCAGGTAGCTTCTTAAGCACCGGGGTCATTGTTTTCTCCGGGTATTACCGCAGACAGTTAAACAGTCAAAATTATTTTCGCCGGAGTAGGTAAGCAGCACTAACAAATCTAAATATAAAATAATTAGTTATCAAACGACCCCTTAAATATTTAAAGTATACTATTCTGGGCGTCGTATATTTCAGCACGGGAAGCCGTTCGTCGACAGCAGACGAGAAAGTGATTTTTCTCAGCTGCGCCCTGTCCTTGAGGCAGTGAGACGTGGAATGAGTTAACCAACTATCCTCTATTCGAGTTTAGATTTGTGGATCGCGCTTGCGATCTGCTGTATACATACATACCTTCGTCGGCTCGGTCAGCAAGCGCAAGATCCGCTGCAACTCATTCACGACCTAGGTAGGAAAGACGCGCCCTTCATTCCCAACAGATATTCCGGGTAAAGCACTCTTTGTATACTATGTGGCTAATGCGCTTGGCAGAGAACGGGTATTATGCCTTAATAATAAGACTTTCAAAAAGGGGAGAGGGGAGGGGGGGGGGACGATTGTTTTGAAAATGCTTTCCTAATGGTCACGTCAGCCTAATTACATTTTCATTCGCTAAATTTAATGAATCCATGAACGCGTGAATAAGAAAGTTCGTTCACTGCTCAGATTGTGTGCATTGAACAAATGCAAACAGTGCGAGCGCGTGTTTGCGTGTGTATGTGCGTGTGTGCATCTGCTTGTCCGTCTGTGCGTGCGTGCGCGCGTGCGCGCGTTGAAAACCTCTCCTGTGTGCTTCTTGTGGATCGAAGCCAATTGGGGTATTTGCCTCCTACGTAGCACCTGCCGATGACAGCTAGCGCATTCCACAAATGCGAGCTTTCACACACATCCCCTCCCTGGATGACGATTTGCTTATTTTGTTCTGTTAACGGTAAGTACTGTCCAACAGTTTCGGGCTGAGCAACTTCTGACATGTAGGCGATACCGAGAAGCAGCGCATTTTAAAGGTACTCCGTTTTGCGTTTCTGGCGTAATTTTCTAACGTTGAAGACAGCTACTCGAAATCGCTTAGTCGAATTTACTTCTGGCATTTTTAATTACCTGGAAGTAAATGGCTTATCATATTGTAACGGATGAAATGGTTTTAATACAGGTCAACGTCGAATGAAGGACGGACGCACACGGCTCAGAAACCCGGATCAGTCTGCGCGCGCCTCGCTTCCTCTGCTTCTGCTGCTTCTCAGTAAGCGGCTACGCGGCGTAACAATTCCCCCCAGGGCAAACGATTCTCGTCCTGGAGAAAATTAGGCAGATCGAAGATGGCAGCGCTTCAGGCGAGCCACGTGAACAGCTTGTGTCTTGCGGGATCGGTGGTTATCCGTCGTGACGTTGGCGATGACGTAATTCACGTCATTCAGTCGGTTCAACACGACGAAGGGGCCATCGTACTTGCAGAGAAACTTCTCATATTATCCTCGCTTGCGAATAGGTGTGCAAAGCCAGGCGTAGTCTCCAGGGGAGTAAGCAACTGCACGATGATGCAGATCGTAGTGTTCTTTCGAGCGGCTTTGAGAAGCCAGTCTGCGTAGGTGGGCTATACGACGAACTTCTTCGGCACTGCATAGTATCTGGGAAACAGACGCATCATCGTTGGGGGAAAGTGGGAATATGGTGTCTAGGAAAACGAGGGGAGTTCTTGCATAGAGTAAATAGAAAGAAGAATAGCCGGTAACTTCATGATTTGCAGTGTTATAAGCGTACGTCACATACGGTAGCACTGCACCCCAGTTGCGATGGTCAGACGAGACGCACATCGAAAGCATGGTTGTCAAGGTGCGGTTGGTGCGCTCGGTGAAACCGTTGGTCTACGGATGATACGGTGTGTGTCGGTAGTGTGAACCACAAAGTCGGAGCATTCCTTCCCCGACATCAGCAGTGAATTGCCGACCACGATCACTTATACTAACACGGGGTGCGCCATGGCGAAGAATAACGGAATGCAAAAAAAAAAAAAGAAAAATCGACGAAACATCAGCAGCCTTTGCGGTAGCGAGAAAAACGGTCTCCGCGTATCTGGTAAGATAGTCAACGCAGACGATAACCCAGCGGCAGCCCTCTACAGTCTTTGGAAAAGGACCGAGCAGGTCGATTCCAATTTTTTTAAAAGGTGAGGTAGGGGGCTTGACGGGTTGTAAAGGTCCCACCAGCGTGGTGGTGCGTGCCTTAAGTCGTTGGCATTGTTCACATGTCACAACGTATTGCTTGGGGGTCTTATAAATTTGTGGCCAATAAAAACGCTGGCGAATTCGGTGCAGGGTACGACAGAAGCCTAGATGTCCAGAGGTAATGTCATTGTGCATGGCATGCAAAACTTGTGCAGATACTTTTTGGGGACAGCCAAAAGGAAGGCAGCACCGTCAACTGAGTAGTTCTTGAACAAAACACCGTCTTCGATAGTAAACTGCGTTGGCTCTGCTCTTCCTTCTGCAGGCCTCTTCTATATGAGGCTGTAATGAACGGTCGTTGCGTTGTTCTCGCCTAAAGGTCGCCATACTAGGAAACGTCGACACGATTGAGGCTAAACACCCGTCAAAGCCGCCTTCATCGTTAAGGAGGTCGACAATGGGTGCCGTGACAAGCAGTCTGCATCACTGGGATGTCGTCCACTCTTGTACGCGACTCTTGTATAAGGCGTTTGTTGCCTTATAGATTGCATAATGAGATGCTTCTGAATCAAGACAGCCGTAAACAATTAGAGGACAGATAACCGCGCGCTAATAGTAAGGCGCCATAGCTGCCTGTGATTCTCTCTTACTGCAAACATACTGATCAGCAAGCAATCGTAAAAAAGCTTGCATGAAAGCCTACATGGAAGTTCGGGACTCCTTTCGGATCCTGAGGGTCGCCTCAGCCATGTCGACACGTTATGGGACTCATGCGATCTTCTGTCAGAGGACGACGCGAAGAACGAGGCTCGCAGGAGAGGAGTGTACTAATGGCGATTTTTTCTGCATTTTCCAGGAAAAGTACGCAAAAGCACGCCACAGTTGCGTGAGAGAGACAAAAGAGTCCCAGAGCACACTTAATTCATGACGTGCGGCTGCACAGATACATTTCGTGATCCCCATCCCCCTAGCCGGAGAAATTGAATTGTACTGGCCAATTAGTAGGATACACGGGATCGCGTGAGGAAGCTCCCACTGCAGAGGGTGTTCTGGGATCCTTCTCGCAGCTGTTTTGATGGCGAAGGTTGCCTCTGCTGGTACTGACGGAGAATTCTTGCGTTGCGGTGACGATGGAGGTTGCGCGGCGTAGACAGGATAACCCCAGAATGACCCAGTCGATGGTCAAGGTCATCCAGCTATAACATCTTCATGAAGATCTTGTTGACTAGAGCGCTTCGTGAGAACAAGCGTCGCTGCGTCATCACGCATCTCAGGGAAGATGGAGGCGTCCTTCCTCTAGTGTGTCCGCCACTTTCGAGACTAATTAGAGGTGGTCCACTTCTCTAAGGTACTGAGGTAAGCCTGATTTCGCACCCTGACTGCACGGCACGATTAGCTACTTTGTTGCCCCACCCGATGCCGCTGACCAGCTGGTAGTTTCTCCGCAACAAAAGAAAAGACTCTTGCGCTGCCATTGCAGTACTGGCGCGTCAAGTCCCGGCTGCTTGTTTCCCTGATGGCTTGTTTCGGTTGTCAAATTACATGGTACCTGCGCCATTATTACTCCCTTCCCTCCCCGAGTTCGCATGGCGGCGACCTTAAAACCTAGCCAACAAGTATTGTATATTGTCATGGAGTGGTGACAAGGCCGTGGACATCAAAAGAGGACCCAGACGTGATAGTACTGAAATTAATTTTTTATTAGACTGACTTGCGCCCGAAAAAGAACTAAGCAATTCGGCGGCTGCGATAGCAACTAACGTACTCTCTGGTCCTCGAACTGAGAATGCCATCACACCGACATACGCTCAGTCTAAAGGATACGAGGAAACATCCAGATAAAGCCGCAAACGATCACTAGAATGACCTGGAACGCTGCAGAAACACACGCGAGTGGCCGGAATCTTCGAGACACATCTCGATGCATCTTGCGCGAAAAGAAACTGATAAAGCGGCGTCTCGCGAAAACGAGCGCGAATAAACAAAGAATACAGAAGCTATTTGCCCGCTGAAATCACAGTGATATGGCCGCATGCCGGCGGCTGTCGAAAAAAAAAAAAGATTTTGATGGTTCGCGGCAATAATATTCCGATTTGTTCATGACGTAAAATGGAGGCGCCGCCGAAAGCATGTGGAGTTACGCTGAGGAATCTCGTCTTTTCACACCATAAAACTGGTGACTTATGATGAATGTTTTGAGGCATTTGTCACGTTAAAGATTGTGCAATAATCCCATCCATAGCCCAGGATGCTGCTAGGTTTCGTTATACTACATACATGCTGCTTCAGTGCTTGCTTGGATGGCTACGAGTACAACTGTGTGAAAATGAAGAGTTGTCGTTTCGTTGCAGAATGTGGGCACTAAAATATTTATTACTCAAACGGTTCTACTGAAAACATTACCTTACTAACACTTCGCGGTCAACTGCGGTCGAGAAAATCCACACCTCCCAGTAATTCCATCATTTTTCGCCTCGAGCGCACTCATTGCTAGCCTGTATGCGGTACAAACCACGCGCACTGCTGGTTGGTGGTCGATGGCGTTTTCATTTGCACAGCTGCAAAGAGCACTGCAGCTAAGTGCTGACACGCCCGCTCAGCATCTTTAGCAAGAGGTGGTGCAGAAAAGATAAACTGCACGGGTATATCACAGAGGAATGACAAATGCAAATATGTTCGGAGGTAACTATCTAAAAGAATGTCTTACGTGAATCGGTATCGATAAACGGCTTGGAAAATGGCCAACTGATGCACTGACACAGCACAGAGAGCATCTAGTAAATAGTGCACATTTGCACAATGCAAGTTTATTGGCTTACAACGATACGAAAGTTTTCGGATAATCCGATTCGGCGGCATATCGATTGTTGTGCCTCGGGTATCCGCTAACGAACAGGTTCACATGTACGGCAGTACAGCTGGAATTATTCACGTATCTGTTGAAAGAGGGTATATGATTTAATGCAACAAAAGCGACATCGGCTATGACAGACGTCGTAGAGGAGGGCTGCGATTATTCGACCATCCTCGGTTTAACGTGCCTCCACATCGCACAGCCCACGGGCGCTTGGAGTTTCGTTTCCAACGATGCGGGACCACTACGTCCAGGATCGAATCCACGTCCGGGCTCATCGGTCGTGGGCGGCCTAGCACCGCCTTCACCATCCTATATGTTAATTAAGAGTTGGATTGATTGAAACACTCACCGCGTAGTTCATTCGCAGAGGGTTTGCGTGATTGGCACAGTACCACGTCAGGAGGGCCACATGTTTGTGTCCACTCCGCATTGCGGGAGACAAGTACCTCTGAGGTACGCTGCCTCATCTCCATGGAGCTACTGTACATGTCTGATATATTTGTCCTCTATGAGTTCCAACAGCTGCGCATCAGCCGCTTGAACAACCCGGCTCCCACAGCCACGAAATGTGTTTCGATATGGGGATGGCTAAGCAAGAGCGCATCGCTAAAGTCAGCCCTTAATTTTTTTTTCGTTGAATATACTAAATGAAGTCCTCCACAAAGGAGCCGTCATATGCTGCATGCACGGCCACGTATGGTTTAACGAAAGCTGGTATCGGCTCGCGCAATTGCAGTACATTAAGCTTTCGGCTATATTAAAAAAAAAAAAAAACAATAGGCGTGACACGACGTCAACTCGGAGATATTTTCCGCGCTGTCAGAGATGAAAAACACACACTAGCTAATTTGGCGCTTCGCAGATTCACTGCACAGAAATTAAGGGCATAAATAGATCTGAGGTCTAATCCTCAGAATCGGCTTGCAAGTGGCGGCCGAAAGAGGGAAGCTGTGTGGAAAAGAGACCCATTAACAGCCCCTCAATAATTTCCGCCTACACTACGTGTATGTTACCCCTTAGGTTGCGTTCGGAGACATATTTGAGTTGAAATGGCTGTTTAAAAATTTGTAATGCAGCCAGGCAGGATAAAGAGAAACTTGTAGAGCGGAATGCGCCTTTTTCCCATCGAAGCTTTGCGAATGCTCGCCTCTCTTCTTCCAGCTCCACTGATTCAAAACGGACCGCGCGCGCCAACGGCGCATGCGCAATTCATGTTAACGACAGGCGCATATGATAGCCGCAGCTGTCAAACACACGACTTGCAACTTATAGCAAGCGCTGTCACTTCCCCGTGATACAGCACCGCGGATGCATTCCCATGTTAGTGAGTTTGTTTTCAACCTGCTGCAGAAGAATTCGTCACTGTCCAGAAGGCGCCACTTTTTGGTAAAGAGGCGGATCCCCCTCCCCTCGTCCCCTTTCTGAAGATTAATCCACTGGAAGCCCACGCAAAAGCGCAACGAAAGAGCAAATGTTTTTTAACGAGGTAGAAAGTTGGGCTGGTTCGTGAACGATCTTGTGGCTAAAAACAGCGCTAACACGAGACGAAGGAGAGAGAAGGGGACAACGGGTCGTGTCCCCTTACCCTCTCCTTCGCCTCGTGTTGGCGCTGTTTTAAGCCATAAGCGCAAATATTAAATCGAATTTGAAAATGTCATGCTGACACAGTCAATGTCAGATGGAAAATTAGAGGTAATTGTATTATAATAGTCTGGTCTAATTACGTAGTATCCAAGCCGGTGTATTTGCTGTTGTTTTTTTCTTCTTCTGTGTTTAATGTAGGTGTTACCGCCAATGAAATTGTCAGGTACTTTTTATATGGCGAGCGAGCTCTAACACACTAACAGATAATTTGAGTGCGCAAAGAATAAATAAAGCGAGATATCTTGTTCGGCAATGCCGACGCCGCCAAGCAGAACATAAAAGCACCGAGGAAGACCATACCTTTTTGTCGACAGGCTGTCACGCACCCCGGCTTGTCGTCAAAGCATGCTCATTTTGGGTTGTGTTCTATGAAGCAGTGTTTTAATTTGATTGAAATGTAAAGTTTAAGTGAAGTACAGCAGTGTGCGTGTTAGGAACATTTTGCGACAAAAAAGCAAAACAAACATGCAGAGCCGGCCATACTCTCAAGGCTGCGGCGAACGAGAACACGGGCAATACGGCAGAGCCCCCTGAAAAGTAATGAGTATGGAGAATGAGCCTTTGAAATATGCTGTCTATACTGGGATGTTAGCTAACTTTATGCATCGTAGCTACATCGTGTAATTTTTTTCACCTTTGAATCTACCTATAGACGCATGCGCAACCTATTTTGCGTGGTGGGAGACGACAGCAGTCCGATCGGCCATGTTGTCCGCCTTGAATAGCATCAAAAAATACCTAGGCTCCGTAAGTAGAGTCGGTTAAGTTAGTTAAGCGTTCGCCGCCGTTTTATGTTCATCTTCCATTGGGAACCAGAACGAGGCCGGCTTGGCGGACTTCTGCACTATCCTCGTCTTATCGAAGCGAGGAACGACAAAAATAAAAGCGAGTTGTTTTTTATCCTTGAGCTCCTTGTTGTCCGAGGAAGATATAACACCGACTGCGATTTAGTATGTATGGCCATGAGTGGAAAGCCCGCCTCACGCTTTAGCTCTCATACTGTCATACTGGTATATTTAGTTGGCCAACGGAAAGGGAAACGGTTGAGGGTGAAAGTCTTGAGGGCGTCTTGACATGTTTGCGTTGTTCAACAAGCAAGCGCCTGCGTGCGCTTCGGACGTGAATATTGCATCCGCTGCGGTAGAAATTGAAACAGTGTTCTGAAACTGAAAATAACTCAGAATGAAACCACATGTATTCCTTCAAAATCTCAAGAGTACAGCGAACGTTCAGAAATTGAGTTGAGACTGTGCCGAAAAAAAGATGAATTATTCCTCGATTTTCCCACTTCAAAAATAACGTCCTATGAAACGCAAAGCAAGAAAGCAAAGGTTCTAACTGCAGCGCTTATTTATATACACTTCGTATATATTCGTATAGCTCGAATAAAAGAAAAGGGGCGGGGAATGCTAACCTGCGCTTTCAATAGAAGTACGCCGGGACGGCGTGACGGCCTTCCGCTTACCGGCTTCCCTTCCCGATTCTCGTTAGCGCGCACTCACTTTGATGCTCACTTAGTCAGTAGTTTTGTTTGTAGGAGTATTATCCCATACGTACTCATTATAGTATACTGCTGTATACCATATCATGTGAAAGTCGACTCGACATAGATATAAATCCCCGCTTTAATCTCGTGTTACAAACGTGCCTCTGTGGCCTGAGAGCAGCGTGTCCGACTCGGGACCCATCAGCTTCTAATCTTAATGGCGAAATCTATGTTCGCAAGGCCTGACAGCTCTGCCACGCCAGTCAAATTTACATCATTTCATAAGGGCACAAAACCTGGCAACAAGCCAGTGCACGTCACTAACCTACCTACTACCAGTGCCACACTTCCTGGACATCGGGGCCTATCGCTTTAGAATTCACGAGAAAGGGAGACTTGCTGCGTTCACATTTCTGATATCCACCACACATAGCTCGTTAATCTCACTGTAGTAAAACGGACATCTGAGCCAGTTGGCACATCTTGGAAAACTTTACCAGCGCTGCGACAGGGGACAGAAAAGAGAAGAAAAGACAAGCACTTAAGTTAATAGCAAGTTAATCTCACTGTGGTTCGGTTAGGAAGGAATCCCCGATGTGTCTCATTACTTCCCCGCTTGATGCCCCCTAGACCTGGCTGGCATGCATGACTCCCTTGACTGCCCACTTTTGTTTTGCCCCGAAGGAAAGGGCCAGCAGAGGAAAAGGAAACGTGCCAACTTTGTTGTTGTCTGTGAACATGGAAAGAAGATAGATCTGTTGGCATAACTACGCCGAACCGGTTTGAGGAAGGAAGCTACGAAAGATGCTGCGCTAGAACTTTGGTTTTTCTCTCACGAGCAGTGCTTTTGATGTACTGTACGCGGGAAGGAAAACGACAGATATGGTTAGACTTTTGAACACTACGGTCATGAAAGCGGCTGAAGGAGGATTTCTTTTATATTAACGGGACCAGTGTTCGCAGTGCAACTCTATCCTTTGAGGGGCGCTTGCGACTTTTTCAAGATTAACAGGAGGCCCGGAGAAAAGGTGCTTTATGAGATGGCTCATCACGAGTGTACCACCAACCGGAACGGAGGTCACGAAGAGGAGAATACTATAAATGGTATGTTGACGCCTTCAGCTACAGCGTTCACTATTTTATCTGCCTGCTTCCTTTTGGCGACAAGTAGTTTTCTCATGAAAATTCACAACCTTTGACCGAGGTTTATTGGTTTATAGGAGATAAATGGATGCGACTTATGCATTCACTTAGAAAGCGTCTACGGGGGCGAATACATGGAAAATAACGAAAAGGCTTGAGGTGAAATTAAGGTCAGTCGAGAAAGAAGTATGAAGTAAAGTGATATCGGTAAAATCGAGAGACGCAAATGATATGATTACATGTGCGGGATGAGAAAAAAGACACGAGATATATTGATCGTGAATAAAGATACTTCGACGTTAATTATGCCCAAGCTGGAAATATGAGACGAAGATTATCATCCACGGGACCTTTGTAAAGTTGAATCTACAACGCATGAATGGTTAGGGCAACACGGTAAAAGAAATGGAAATGTAGCAGCGGTAGGCAAAGGAATAGGTACAGAGGCTAGGTAATATTTTGCAACATAGGATGGGCGCGTGGCTTGTACAAGAAAGGCATGATTGTAAGCCAAGTGGAGATAACTTTCTTTGTTAGCAGACATAGTTTTAACTGGCCATGAAGATGATGATGAAAGGTTCAATTTAACTCAGATTAGAATTCAGGCCTTAGTGCTCTAAGTTGTGAGCGAGCCAATCGAAGGGTGATGGGCACAAAGTGCAATAAGAGAAGGAAATTGAACATTATCCGCAACAGTTTCTCCTCAAATCTTACTACCTGTCAGCAAGTTTACCTGTCGGAAGTGGGAGAAGGGGCAAATGACAGACCTGCTTGATGCTCTCCTTCAACCTTAGTAGGATCAGTAGGATCAGAGTGAGAAATATGTGATAACCGAACTATTAATAGGTGAAAAGTTAGTAGAATGCAGGGAGCGCAGCCAATTACCTTATCTCACCTAAAATTAAACACGCTTCTACACATTTGAACTGGTGATGTGGGTGTCCATGAAGGATGTGAAACCCGCGTTGCTATTAAGTTTGTGTTCCTATAGAAGGACTTAGTGCTTGACAAATTTCAACATCATTTATGGTCATCCACAAGGCAAGTAAATATTGTAGTGACCGTGTCATCCATATGACAGAAAGCGATTATTCATCCGATTTTTCTGAATATCATCCCCTCATTGCCGAAGCCGATACTGTATTGCCTCCTCATTGCGAAAAACTACTCACCGCTGTTTTTGTCCACACCAATGACGGGGACGTACTCATCGCACCATCTCATCGTCATCTCACGCGCGCATCGCCTTCCCGTCATGTCTTGTCCGGTTCCGCAACGGCTCAGCCATAGTAGCGGCCACTAACACTTCACGTGAATTCCTCCTGCTGCCAAAAAAAAAAAAAAAAAAAAAAAACTTCTTTCCCTTGCATAGTGGATGTTCAACATTTGTCCCTGATGGTGCTCACCGCCCCTCTGCCTCAGTAACGCGTTTAGTCAGACGTTTCACTTCCTGTTCTGTCTAAGAATTTTAATCCGAACCTCACGCCGAACCAACCCAAAGAACATCTAACATTGCTTCAACACCACCAAGCCTTTTTTGAAGCCACTTCCCCACCACTAGGAAGGACTAGTGTTGCACACCACCGCATTTTTACTGAAGGTAACTCTATCGTACGCCGACGGCCTTATCGGGTTTCTCTTTCTGAACAAAAATTAATTGATGAAAATGTAAATAACATGCTGCGTCGCGACATTATCCGTCCCTCACCAAGCCTTTGGTCCTCCCCAGTAGTGTTAGTTAAAGAAAAGGACGGCTCGGAATAGCTTTTGTGTTGATTACCGCGCACTCAACAAAATTACCCCAAAAGATGTCTACCCGATGCCGCGAATTGATGATGCCCTTGACTCACTTCAAGCTTCCCAATATTTCTCGACTTTGGACCTCCTCTTTGGTTATTGGCAAATACCTATGCACGATTCCGACAAAGAAAAACCGCTTTCGCAATTCCCGATGGACTTTACGAATTTAATGTTATGCCCTTCGGCCTTTGTAACGCACCAGTGACATTTGAAATAATGATCGATACTGTATACCTTGTGGCCTAAAATTAAGAACCTGTTTATGTTACTTGACGACATTGTAATCTTTTCGTCTACTTTTAACGACCATCTTTCGCGCCTGAATGAAGTTCTCACATGTCTCGCTTCAGCGGGCTTTCAGCTCAACACGAAGTGCCCCTTCGCACAGAAGGAAATTAAAATTTTGGACATCTAGTTAGCTATGCAGTCATTTGTCCAAACCCCGAAAAAATCATTGCTGTCCTGAATATTGCTCATCCTCAACGGACTGTACGTTTGCGCAGTTTCCTCGGCCTGGCATCCTATTTCCGGCGTTTTATTAGGCATTTTGCAACTATTGCTGCTCCACTTCATGAACTGCTTAAAGCGCGCACCCCTTTCTTGTGGACTGAACAGTGCGACACTACTTTTAACAATCTCAATCACGCCCTCACATCGGATCCTGTTTTTGGCCACTTTAGCGACACCACTCCAACCATCCTGCCCACTGATATTTGTGGTCGCGGTCTCGGCGGTGTACGTCTACAGCGCGACGCAACTTCCCGTGAGAAAGTGATTGCTGTCTCCAGCTAGACCATGACTCTAGCTGAGAAAAATTATACTATTACTGAGCAGGAATGTCTTGCCGTCGTCTGGGTGGTCCAGAAATTTCGACTTCACCTATACTGCCGCCACTTCACAGTTGTGACCGATCACCGTGCTCTTTGCTGGTTGTCTTCACTGAAAACGTTTACAGGACGACTGCGCCGTTGAATTGTAAGCCTGCAAGAAAACCATTTCGACGTCATTTATAAATTGGGTCACCACCACCAAGATGCCGACGCGCTTTCTCGCCGCCCATTTTCGGCATCAACCTGCTGTGTTATTTATGTGAGTGGATGATTTAATAGCGACTATCTCGTTCTAATTTTTTCGCGAAGAGAAGTCACAGAACGACTTCAAAACAGTTTTAACGAGTATCCTATTTCGAGTGTAGCTATTGCATCAACGTACAACGTGCAGTACGGACACAAGTACTCACTACAAACAACGTCGACCGGAGTATAATTTCCACATGATTGAAACTAAAAGCTAACTATATAAAAAGCGCTTCATTCTCTGCCGACTACCTGAACAGGTACTATTTCATGACATGCGTATAGTAAAAGCGGTAGCGACTTTGTACTGCGATTTGTAATGCCAATACTGAAACATTCCAGCCAAAGCAGTGTGCCCTACTATGAAAACCTCTGACGTTACAAAAACAATAGTATAAACTACTGGACTTATAAAGCACTATTTCAAAGGGCCTGCACTCCAAGACCTGGGGATTACGCCTGCTGTAAAAGACGCTCTGAACCAGCTACAGGAGCTCATTTTAGGTAAGCCTGAGCATAATTCAATACAGTGTTAAAAAATGGTTCTGTATAGCTTTTCTTCTCTCTTTTTGATTCCTTCTGCAATAGAGGTTACCATGTGAATGTTGTAGGGGTGAGTACTTCTTGTCTCACTGTAATTGCATATACACTCGAGTTCACTTATCAGGAAGCCGACAGTCGCGCAGATGGGGTTCGCTGTAACCGAAGTGCGCAGAAAAATACTTTATGTGTTGTAGCTAAAATGAGTCAGAACGAAGACCTTTGGTAACTCTTAAAAAATGCGTAGTAAGTGCCAATTGCGTAAGGCCATGCGTAAGGCCATGTCGTATTCGTTGGATATTTTTGTAACATGTTTTGTGTTCTTTAATAAACTTTCTATTTCAACTTCACTGCTTTATCTAAACTATCCAGCGTGACATGTGCACCTTGCCAAGACGTTTCTTACGGACCTTGCTCTAACCTTCCTGCCTTCCCTTTTGGTTCAGGTGTCCCCAATATATATATATATATATATATATATATATATATATATATATATATATATATATATATATATATATATATATATATATATATATATATTGTCACGCACTTCCCGCGGTCCTTGTTGAAGGAAGATGAGGTTTGGCGGGATAAGCAGAAGAGGAGGAACTGCCCCGCTCCTCCACCACACTTGTTACGACGTTTATTCAGACAGCTCTTAGGCTGCGCTAGAGAATAGCACACAAGAGCGGGGCAGAACCAGCTTCCAGTGTCACGCACTTCCGGCGGTCCTTGTTGAAGGAAGATGAGGTTTGGCGGGATAAGCAGAAGAGGAGGAAGCTGGTTCTGCCCCGCTCCTCCACCACACTTGTTACGACGTTTATTCAGACAGATCTTAGGCTGCGCTAGAGAATAGCACACAAGAGCGGGGCAGAACCAGCTTCCAGTGTCACGCACTTCCCGCGGTCCTTGTTGAAGGAAGATGAGGTTTGGCGGGATAAGCAGAAGAGGAGGAAGCTGGTTCTGCCCCGCTCTTGTGTGCTATTCTCTAGCGCAGCCTAATATCTGTCTGAATAAACGTCGTAACAATATATATATATATATATATATATATATATATATATATATATATATATATATATATATATATATATATATATAGCACCATTCCGTTCAATAAAAAGTTTACGACACAGATAAACATGGGAATAGAACAACAACGAGGTACAAGTAATTTTATCTGCAGAGAAGAGTCGCGCGAGATCTTGATCATATCAGCACTGCAATGTAAGCATCAATGAATGCTTATACACTGCACAACTATACATACGTATACACTGCACAACTCTTCTACTGGTTTGTAACATTGAGAGTGCCATCAAAAAACTACAACAAAACCATGCAGGTGCAAAAATGATATGATTCGGGCTACAAATGTGCTTCTGAGTGAATAACACGCCTTTACTTTCAGAAGTAAAATATTACACTATTCAGCCTAATTTATATTGCGCACCTGGAAGCAGGCTGGTGCATTTTGGAGCAGCTCAGGGAGCAGTAATGAAGCCATTTGCGAGAAGCCTTGGAGCAATAAAACGAGAGAGTTGGAGCATTTGGATTATAATTTGGATCCTGTTTCTGAGGTCAGTTCTTGACAAACAAAAATATCCAATTTGAGTCCTGTTTATTCGACGTCCAATATTTTGCTGACTACACACGCATATCTGACAAGACAAGACAAGATAAACAAACAAAACATGTACAGATGCTTAATGCAACACAAATGAGCTGATAAACAATTTCAAACAGATTAGCAACAAACGGAATGCATTCTTCTACACTTAATAGCTGAACACAAAGTTGGACTAAAAGCTTTTGACATTTTTACTTGACAGATTCAAACAAGGAGTCTGCCACGTATATGCCAGCGAGCCCCAGAGATGTCATCGAGAGGGTATGCACTCGGGGATCTGTCACCCTAGCAGCCAAGAGCACTTTTTATTTTTTTTAAATATTATTTGCAAACTATAGGCTCCACGCAAAGCTTTACAACTTGGCTCATATACTCTAAAATACCCCTCTATGGATTTCTTGCGCTAGATATTTGCTCAAGTGAGGCTTCGAGGGCTCTTTAATTTCACCAAGTTGGCGATATGCCCTGTATAGCTTTCCAACACTCTTTATAACACTTCTTGTAATCGACACCTTCATGGCGTCACGCTTCAAGTATGCATTTGTCTGACGTAGGC
This sequence comes from Amblyomma maculatum, assembly GCF_055883805.1. Taxonomy (NCBI): domain Eukaryota; kingdom Metazoa; phylum Arthropoda; class Arachnida; order Ixodida; family Ixodidae; genus Amblyomma; species Amblyomma maculatum. The sequence continues at coordinate 32,383,559 of NC_139347.1, read as the reverse complement.
TTGACACCCTTGTTAATAAAAAAAAGTCAGGATGGTGAAGTACTTGCTTGTGTTCACAGGAAATTACCCCTTAGTATATATCTAGTATAGTTTGTTGGCGTGCAAGTTTCCGAACGACTCGAGGCAGTCCGTGGTGGCCGTTTTGTTTGCTGCTCTCACCTCTCAGCACTGGCAATGCGAAAAAGTTAGGATAAGGTGGTATGCCAAGTGCACAGAACATATTTTTTTATTATTTAATTCCTTTCAGTCACTTGTGGCTTTTTTTTTTAGGCTGACTTTCGAACAGATATTTATTACGTTCTACGTTTTTCTAGATTATGAAATTTTTATATGTAATAGGCCTCACGTGTGATGCACTATAACTCTGCCACAAGTGTGATGCCACTGTTTTGACTACATCGGCATTCATATAAGCCCGCACATCTAACTCACAACTTGTAGCCGCCCTGCTTTGCTTCTCAGGTTCGCTTAATCGAATTGCATAGGATAACATTTGTTTTAGGTAATATCGTTAATGGCCCAATGTGCAAAAAAAAAAACTCGTGTTCTACTAAATTTGATGACAGAATTTTGAGGCAGCGAATTTGAAGCCAGATCAGAATGGAGAAAATGGAGCAGTACGCACTTTCACCCCGGCGCGTTAGTTGCTATCAAGGTGCGGAATGGAAATTTATGATCAATACAAGCATGTTTTAACTATACGAAAGGACGTTGTCTATTACCGTTTTCCAAACCAGGTGAGACGTTGCTTGAGTGTCCAATGGACGAGGTCTTCCTAATCAAGTTTCTACGAGCTCGCAAGTTCGACGTTCAGCGTGCTTTCAACAACGTCAAGAAATATTTTGAAGTTCGAAGGGACAACCCGGAACTGTTCTACGCCCTGGGACCCCATGATATTCTTTTCGACGTCGCCTGCCGTGTGCATCGGCTGGTTGCAGTTTCACGCAAGACGGATCCTGAGGGAAGAGGCGTCGTAATGTTCAGAAGTGGTGAGCCGACTTTTTCCAAGGCCCACATTATTCAGTGTGGGGAAAATGAAGCGAAGAGCACCCATTTATTATAAACAATTAGGGCACGTATAACCCCTTTCATTAAATGCAGCCGTGGTGGAACTACTACGCAATAGATATTGAAGGGAAAGTTGATGTAAACAAGACAGACACAAAAGCGCACGTATCAACGGTTGTAATGTGCATGATATGATTCATTTCCGATCAAAAGCTACAGCCAGTATATTCGCAAGTGCGCAAAATTTTCGATCAAACTTAAAATTTCAGCTGCGTTAGTTGAAATTCTCGACTGCGCTAGAGAACGAGCATCTCGAAAAGCAGCAAAATATTAATGTTTTGTCACTCGCAATGTTAGACAAGGCGAGTCACTCAGTGCGCCCGTGCTTACATGACAGGGTATGTCTAGACAGGGTATGCGTCTCAACGCGCAGGACAACGACGAATCGATGGAGACCGCAAGCATCACGGCTACGCCACAATCTTTGCACTGCAGTGCGAAAAGTTTAGAGACAGTTGGAAAAGCCAGCGCTGCGACGTACTCGCGTTATGAGGCAAATAATATCCACAGACGAGAGAGGCATATGCGTGTAGTTATATGGCACTGGTTTGTTGCTCCCGAGCAGATGATTCTGCGCGCTTATCTGTGCTACAACTATGTCTGCTTCGGTAGCCGATACCTTGCAAGTTCGTTAGCTCGTTTATGGATGGGAAACAGCCTCAAAATTCGCAAACTTGAACAATACCTTTCAAAAAAGAATGCTGATCGCATTGTTTAGTTTCTCATTAAATAACTGTCTCAAGGCGCTATTGACTTCCGTGAGCATTACCAGAAAAAAATATTTGATTAGCAGGAAACAACCGGTCGGGTCTTCGTGCCGTACTTTGCACTCTACCAGGCTTCACCCGAAGTTGCGCGAATTCAGCGTGCCAGCAACTGGCGGTCTTCCACAGCAAGGCGATTCCTTTAAGACGCCTTTATTCGTAGCCCATTTGCCCTTGATCAATGCTTGAAGAAGAGGAAGAAGAAGAAAAAACGTTATTGTTGCTCGTATTGCGCTGATTTACCTCTAGGTGGGAGCAGTGATAAGAATTACGAACATCACTCTGTATTTCGAATTTGGAGGAACGCAGCGGCACTAGCCGTGTATTCGTCGTAGTGCGGGTCTTCTTGTCAGGCCACGACACCCCCTTTCTTAGCTGGACTTGCGCATTCACTTGAACCACCAGTTGAGGTTTGTCAGGAATAGTCCTCTAAAGTCATCAGCCGACTCCGTCTAGGCCTATGACTATTAGTTCAGGCGTTACACTATCGAAAATAATGACACTGAGAGACTCTGCATGACCAGCATGGAACCATACACTCATTCGATCTCATAGTGAACGTTGAAGGAGCGTGGTCTTGAAGATAAACAGGCACCGGGCAGAACTGCAGGCCACCTAGGACACTCATATTTGTGTTACCCATCAAATATTAATAGTCTGTCCAGAGGCTTTCTGCAAGGCTTTAGTTGTGTGGCTGTTGTCTTATTCAGTATTTGCATGTGCGTCAAAAGTAACGTGGAGCATGCGAGTCTAACCTAACAACATATGTGCATGCATACAACAACCTACACTTTTTGTGAAGGACCCATGTTATACAAAATGCTAGGCACAATTTACTTCACATGGGGTGTTACGAAAGTAAATTATCTTATCCTAGATATGTTTGTTGGCTAGCAAACGGTTCGCTTCAGCTGTTATCGGCTTCGATCTTCTTATTCTGTTCGTTATTCTAATCTGGACACACATATCTGCTTTTTTTTTTTTTTTTTTTTTTTTTTTTTTTTTTTTTGTCAGGAGGCTGGCGGCCAGACATCTGCTCACTGAACGACTTCTTCAGAGCGGGTATCCTTCATGTTGAACACCTGCTTCTTCGGGAAGAGTTCCAAATTACGGGTGTTGTGGCCATATTAGACATAAATCACCTCAGCGCTTGCCACCTGGTTCACTACACACCAGCAGTCATCAGGAAATTCGTGGGCCTTGCACAGGTTAGAGCCAATCTCAGCTCGAGCATGGAAAAATAATTTCGATTAGCCGGTGTTCCTGTGCAAGCCTTTGAAGCAGTACGAAAGGCAGATTGTGTTTCAATAAATAGGGATAAGAAGAATATATTGTATGACGCATTGAAATCAATGTGGATACACATTTGATTTGCGCAAATTAAATTAAACATAATTTTGATAACATCGCACTATCATTGGTCTTTTCCTTGCACCAAGCGTTGAGGCAAAAGAAAGGCGAGCCGCTCACAGACTAACACAAATGAAGGAAAGCATGGCTCGTACTACCTCCATCATGGCGATGAGATAGCCTTTTTGTTTTTGTTTGTTGCGGATGCAGCCTCACATGCCCGGGCCACTCGTTTCAGTGTTTTTGCCGCGAGAGCCCGAAATTGCACGCTAAGTTTTTGCAACTCGTGCACTTCGCGAGTTTTGTCCGAATGCTGCGGATCGAGTAAAGTAAGCGTTATGGTCACTGTCGTGCGCTTCGAAGTGAATTCCATGAGAAGTCACAAATATTGTGTCGTAATCAATGAAAAAAAACGAGCAGTGAGGAAAAAGCGAGCAATAGCAGCTGGTAAGGTTCGATAACAAACAAAACTGTCGCATGAAATTATTCCCCGTACTTCCCGCGAGGGGCGCGAGCTGCGGCAGCTTTACGCACAATTTCGGATTTCTGAGGTAAGAAAACTACGACAGGCGTGCAGAACACGGAAAACACCAACCTAACGAAGGCGTTTTCTAAGCGTCGATCGTGCCCAATCAGTCAAAGAGAGCTTGCCGAGCAGCTATCGTCATCCGCCACAAATGCATCGAGGATTAATTACCTCGCAATCCATGAATATCATTTTGCGGCGGTGACAGGTGTCCAAGCCTCGCTTTCCGTCATTTGTGTGAAATATGTGAGCGGCTGTATACATGATTTAATACACGGACTCTAGAGTGAAAGCTGCGCATTCAGTCCATGCATTAGAGTGGGGAACGCATGAATTCCGCCATCATCAAACGATTTTATGGTTGCCAGATAATTTACTTTTACTAAATCAGGCCCATGTACGGGGTTTCAACCTGGCAATGCAGATTAAGGAAAGATGGTGGGGTGTAGTGTAGTTGTCGGTTGCTTTAAACAACATCGACACTTTTGGAGTATTTGAGATTGCATGTTGCGTCGCGTACACTTTAACCTAACATATAGGTGTCATGCTTCCACTGTGTTGCTATCTGAAGATCACCTAACCCCTTGATTGTTACGCGCTTCGCGTCATTTTGTCTGTCGAGCACACAAGCATCCCCTCTTTCCCAAATGCCTGAAAACACGTCCTAAATCTGTTTTGTCATAAGAAGACACACTATATAAAAACACGGTGACTAATTCCTTAGCAGCGGCCCTGCTTGGCTTATTCTGTATAGCTAGCGCCACACACAGTAATTGCCGAAGACTCTTCGCGCGTGTGTTTACTATTAATCTTATTTGTTTTGTGGTTTTTGTAAATGGCGGTTCAATGTCCCACGAGCAAAACCGCGTCTTCTGATCGAACTGAGGCGGTGGAATATCGCAGCGCTCGACCAATTGTTCAGGTATTCCGTATTACTGTAAGGAAATACCTGCCGTGAATAAAAATGCTCAGGTCACTTGATGTTTCTTTCCGGGAGTTTTTCTTTGACACTCTTTGCTGTCCGCAGTTCCCGCATAGCTCACGTTGAGGAAGGTAAAACCTGTCATGGAAATCGGCAGATCTAAGTGCAATGTGGCGCGTTTGCTCACACGTGCGTAAAGCAATACGCCGGATCCTTTTGGTGCCTTTCCTTTGCATAAAAGCACGAAGGTTCCATCACGATGCATGAGACCGCAAACGGGTCCTTGTTACAAACGGCTTTTTAAATTAAGTCATCTGACCTTGCAACTGCAAGTTGAAGCTAGCTGAAACGACACTCGAAAAATGAACTTTCTATGCGAAGCTTACCGAGCATATGCTCTCAAACATGGTTCACAATCGTCCAATATCAACTCCTTACACCTAATGCAGCGTCTGAAAGATCACAAAATACGTTTTTAAGCTTGAAAAAGGCGTAAAAATTTCGCAAAGTTATTTTAGCTACGCAGTTCTTTTGAAACTCGAGATCACGCGTTGTTCGTTTTCGACTTAGCAAACAAAAACTATGCTGGCCAAAATGATGAGCTTGACGATGGCCGTTCAAAATGACGGCGCCCTTTTGAGCAACTCCTCCGACTCAGCTTTACGCCGTAGCTATGCATAACCTGGCGCAATACCTGCTGCAATTCGAATTGAGCGCCTTATATCCATTGCATGTGTCATTACCAGACGTCGCGTATGTATACCATCATCATGCGCCTCTCTCGCGCTCATTTTTGGCGTTATACGGTGATAAGCATCCGATTTCATCCCACTACGGGGCTTTGAAAAAGAGATCGTTTCAAATACAATCTATCATCATCTTGTTCACAGCTTTAAACTCCACTTATTTGACAATCCATCCAACTGCGATAATAAAGAAGTTATTGAGTGGATTTCCTTACTTTGCTGTATAATTTAAAGAGTTTTGCAGCAAACTGTGCTTGTGCGTTTGAGAGTTTGTTCCAGCAAATACTTTTTGCAATTTTAAAGGCACTGCTGTTTGGACTTTTCGAATTTTCGAAAGCAGCAAATGAAAGCCCATTCCAAAACACGTTTATATATATATATATATATATATATATATATTCTTCAAGAAAGTTGTACAGCAAGCGTTTACAGTGACATTTTCGTTTATGCCTGCCACTTTAGCTTCTTTCTTTTCTTTTTTTTTTTCCCTCTCTGCTTGTTCTCTTGTATTACTTCATGGATGCCTTTCACATGCTTTACCTGTCTCATGGTACACCTGTGTCTTGTTGCTGCAACCCTTCAGCCCAAAGGCGCCGCCAATACCTGCACTTAAAGCAAATGTGTACACCCATCAAGACGTCCCGTCCCGTCTCCCTCTTGAATTGTTTACTACCCACCATGGTTGTCGATTGCTTTTTTCCCCCTTTATTGCGCTGGCATCCGCTTCTCTCTTGTGTTCGCCCCTCTTTTAGCCGATTTCCCCCTTCATTTTTTTTTTCTCTGCCTTCTGTGGCTGTCATTGTAATACCTATAAGAAGGCGCCCGAGCGCACTGTAAACGATTGTTCAAAAGGGACGTGCTACGACCGAAACGTCGAAATAAATGTTTTAAGTTTTTCAATGTGACCCTTTGAACACACACACACACACACACACACACACACACACACACACACACACACACACACACACACACACACACACACACACACACACACACACACACACACACACACACACACACACACACACACACACACACACACACACACACACACACACACACACACACGCACACACGCACACACACACACACACACACACACACACGCACGCACGCACGCACGCACGCACGCGCGCGCGCGCGCACGCACGCACGCACACACACACACACACACACACACACACACACACACACACACACACACACACACACACACACACACACACACACACACACACACACACACACACACACACACACACACACACACACACACACACACACACACACACACACACACACACACACACACACACACACACACACACACACACACACACACACACACACATATGCGCCCTATTCCAAAGAGAATGCAAAGCCAGCTTATTGACCTCTTGATTATTTACTATGCAGGTCTTCAGTAATAAGGGTGAAAAGAAAATTAGGCCTTCCAGTATAATTTGCCAAAGACCTTGGTACACCGTGTGAAAACAGCTAAGGTTGTGTGATGGAGGCACCTGTGTTCCTATTCTAGGACGTGTTTCCCGTGCGGATAAAAGGGGTCTACATCATCAACAACCCTGCTCTCTTCGATATACTATTCGCAATTGCCAAGTCATTCATGAAGGCGAAACTTATGAAAAGGGTAAGTGCTGCGAGACACTGTTTATTCCGGACAACGTGCTTCGAACTGCTTCAAACATCCCAGTATTATTCATATAAATGCCCAGCTAGGTTACAACATATACAGGGAATTTCGATTATTGTTTAGGCAGTGCACTGTGCTCAACCGCCAGACCAAGGAACGTCATCCAGCAGCTGTTGCAATGAAACAAACACTCTGAGTTCGTATGCTCTTTTATACTTCAAAGAAAAAACACGGTAGATAATATCACCCGTACCTTTATATCAGCATCCTTAACCATTAACGAAATGAAACCCGAAAGACACATGAGCCAGGCTCACATTAATTACATTACGCCGTGGAGCAGAATCATGAGAGCCCCAATTTTCGGAGAACCTCCATTACAGTCCCTTTGAGAGCAAAATACATGGCAATTTCTAGGTTGCCGCATTAGAGAAGGGTGAGGCTCGATTGTAAGTCACAAGACGCGCATGCGCACAAAGCCACATAAATCATCAGTACATTGTCATGTTGTGGTGGCAATGCCAAAGGCAATTCGACGGAATAGGCTGGGTTGCACCCAACTGAGCTCCTTATTGGGCTGATTTGCACCCGCAGAACAATTAGGCAACCCGGTGGCGGAGGTAACCGCAAATGTGTCAACTGGTCGTCCAACTACGCATACCCGCAGCACTTGACAGGGCTCATTTTAAAGTCGGCAAAGAAGCGTGTAGGTGAACCGGCCAAAATGACACCCAGGAACAAAATGGAAGCAGTCCTACTTGTGCTCAATCATTCGAAATTGATCTCGGCGCATCTTGTGATACAAAGGAATTATGAAAGCCTCGTTCTGGCAACACTGAGCGCGAACAAAGTGCGAAAATACAGTTATGTGCACTGCAAGTAAAGTGATAGCACTGCATGTGGGCGGTTTTGGGCAGCAAAGAAGAAAGAAAAGATTACAATATATTACGGAAAAATGAAGGCTAGCTGGGCCTGGTTATTAAATTCTGCCATCATATTGCAGATTCGCCTGTTCGGCTACAATTTAGAGGAGCTACACAAGTTGGTGCCGGAAGATGTAATTCCTGAGGAGCATGGCGGCACGCTCGAGAGCTACGACTACGATGCTTTGAAAGAGGAGTTGACCAGTGAAGGCAGTTACTTCCAGAAAATAAACTCTTACGGTTATCGCACTGCGAAAGGGGACTCTACAAACCTGTAATCAAGAATGAGTTTAGTTGAATAAACACTTTGCACTACTGGACTCCAAGGCAGCACAACTGTCACCTTGATGCGTGCTACAGTTCAGGAACTTCGCAAGAAATATAGCATTCATCACTTTGGCTTCGAAACACTGCCGGTTTGCTACACAATAACTCACACTATTTCACTGAACTGAGATTGGGCAATCAGCGCACATTCATCAATCAACCAAAGCTAAAATGGGGAATTTTTGCTCTATGAATAACAGAGAATAAATATGATTTGCAGAACTGGAGAGCACCTTCAGAAACCCCCATTCCATTTATTTGCGATATAAGAAGTTGCACGTGTATCAGTTTTTCGGAGTTGCAAAGAAAGCCCGCGAAATATAAAAATCCCGTGACAAGCGCCGCGCCACGATGTGCTGTTCTCAACCGTGGTTTCAGTGAACCAAAATCCCCCGCAGCCGTATCTCGATGGCCAAATTGCAGCGTTAGGCTAAGTTGACGATGGTTGCACTACTGTCCTCTCAGCCAGCTCGCCGCTCTCTCTGCAACTTGTACAGTCACATGCGCCAACTGACTCACGCGGGCGAAGAAACCACCGCAGACATATCGGGGCTTGCCGCTGCGAGTCACGCCGCAGCTTATTTTGTCCTCTCAAGCCACCGTAGAGAGAAGGGCAATCCGGGCAAGCGAATGCGCTCTTCACGTGATAATTTTTGTAATTCGCGGGCTTTTTTTTTTTTTTTTTTAAGCTCGGAGAAAAGTTAAGTGAGAGGACTTTAATCGCAAACAAATGGAATGGGGATTTCTGAAGGTGTTCTCCAATTTTGCGAAACGCATTTATTGTCTCAAGTAAATATTTAGTAAGTTAGAAAAATTTACTAATTAACTAATTAGTTATCAGCGAAAACAAAAATTGTCTGTATTGCGCCAGATGGCTGGTAGCCCTATGCAACTGGTTTTCGTGGCCTACCTCAAATGTCTTATTTGTTAACCCTTGGCTAAAGTTTCTTGGGCACCCTGTATATAGTTTACAGCTATAGCGCTATAGCTTGCAGTTCACCTGAGCGTCTGCGGGCTGTAATGTACGAGAAAAAGACGCTTTCTCTGTTCATATTTCTGATTATCTACCATTCTCAGCTTGGAAAGCTCAGCGTGCTTTCGTTGTGAAAGAAGCCTCGGTAGATTGTAACATTTCTGTGCGTAATACCCCCAAGATCCGGCGCTAATGCATTATTAACGTCATCGTCTTTATGCCGGGTGTATCTGAGGCAGAGGATAGCCGGAGAAGGAAAAAAAAAAGAAGGGCGAGTCAAGTGCCAAGTTTGTTGTCCTTTGCGCGTAAGTAGAATGTTACCCCGCAGAACCGGTTTGTAAGAGGCCGCTATAAAGGACACCACACGTCGGAGAGCTCTTTTTCTTTTCAGTCGTGAGCATGAGGTTTGATTGGCGTGTAAAGTTAAATCCCAGTTATGCGTAGGCTTTTAACGCTGGCGTCGATAACGTGGTTTAAAGGAGTATCTCATAGATTATTGTGAGTGGTGTCCGCATTGGGGCCTCTATCTTGTGAGGCGATCTTGTGATTTCTTCAGGACCTTTGAAGGGCCCGGAGATAAGTGGTCACGAGGTGGCAAATCGGGAGTATATCACCGGCCGGAACGGAGATCACGAAGAGGAGAACCCTATCAGTGGTATGTTGACGTCTTCTGCCGTAGCGTTAACCTGTTGTAACGCGCTCGTTTTATTTTGCTTTTTTTTTCACTTGGTGTTCTTTATTCTTTATAAAGAGCCCATCTCCCAACGGCGATTGATTGACTTTGCTGATGGAGAATGTATATGGCTTTATGGCGTCGTAGTGCACGCCTCTGGAGGTGGGAACTTGGAATATAGCAAGAAGGCTTGAAATTATATTAAAGGTGACAATGGAAACAGTAAAAAGATATGTAGGTACTAGTGATGAAATTAAGAGGCGTACCTGCTGAGACTACATGTGCTGAATAACAGAAGAAAACGAGTCAAATACATTTTCCCGCCTATATGAAAAAACTGGTAATGGCGATTATTATGAGAAAGAAAATGAAAACACAGCAGCAAATTGTCCTGTACGGGACACTTATCCAATGGTTCTGGTAACGTGAGGTTGTCTGGAGCAATGAAGCGAAATAAATAAGAACATAGAAGCAGTCGGCAAAGAATAAGGTGGGCAAATGAGATCAGCACATTTGTTGATTCACGGTTGGTGCACGGTTGACACACGAAAAAGGCGCACTCCAGACGAAGCGCAGAGTACTATGTTTTTAAGCACACAACTATTCATAACTATGATGATTATAATGGTAGCCTTATTGCAAAATAGATTATAATTCAAACTTCAGTCTCTGAGCTGTGCAAGGGAATAATCGACACCAGATGAAGCAAGCAACCTGAACTGCATGTTAAACGAGGGGAACACTGAATAGGGGAACACTGAATATTATGCTGGGCACTCCTCGAGGTTTTTTACTGCTATCAGCAAATTTATCTCCGTGGAGCGTCGCATTAACTGAACGTGTTTGAAGGAATGGCAAAACCACATATATTTTTCTGCGTGCGCATCCTCCGTTACAAGTGCGTGGTGTCGATTTATTCACTGATGCCTCCAGTGTTATTTGACAAATAGAAAATAGACTATAGCATGGATGCAATAATTTATAGCTTATACTCAACTGGAAAACAGTTATGTCTGAATATATCAAGAGCTTCTCAAATGGGTTGTTCCTGGAGGTTACAAAAGCATTTAGGAGGGCTTCCAATCAGCAGCTTTCTCAGTGTGGAAATGTATTCTCTTGAATGCAAATTTTCGCCTCCAAATGTAAAACGTTTCGCAACAAAGGTAGGAATGAATACTTAGTGTCTGGTACGTTACTGTCGACAGGGAATGTTTCAGAGTGCTTTGAACGAATAAAAAAATAATGCAGAAGTTAGGCCCCCCTCCCATCACCCCTCAGGTAGTTATGGGTAGCCTATCTGAACAAACTGACGCAATGACCAAGTACGATAGTTAGTGATGCGAGTTAACGATCAGTTTGCGAAAGGTAGGAAAGAGACTGACAGATAAACTCATTCATTGGAACAGTTACGGTACGTGTTGAGTACCGGAGAGGTTAGATGACAGCTCGTAGTATCTTGTATCGTTCACACTGATCACGATCGGTTTACAAAATTGTGTTCCTTTTTTAACATTTGCTAGTGCGAGAAGGGATATGACTACCTGAACCTCACAGTTACGTATGAAGTATTAACGCGAACAAATTGAAATATAATTTAAGAACCAATAAATTAATTAATAATCCCGGACGAGTGCTCTTAGTGTGCTTCATACATTGAAAATGCAAAAATGCGATATGCATTGGCACTCATTCAAGTACTCCCACTAATTAATGCTTATCTTTGTCGGCTTTGAAAACCATCTTGCAGTTATCTTCCGTTTACTATGGAAGGACATTATTCTTTATATAGTTATACGCCATCTATGGGATGCCGCAAAATAGTCAAATATCTGTGTAACACGGAGCAGTTTCACAACAATTATGGTTTTGTCTCGAAGAGCAGTTATACAATAATACAATTGTCAAAAGTGCTCTTCACTGCAGATATGCGACCTGTGTAGCAGCACCATGACACTACAATTAAACGCCGCGTATAGTGTGAAAATTTCAGCCTTTGCCGCCTACTTGAACATCGGCGATATCGTGAATTATGTATCCCAGCACCGTCAATCTAGAAGTCTGTAATGATAATCATAACTTTCTACAGAAATCCAGGTACCTGGTATGACCAGCACTGGCATCGCAAAACCAATGGCTGAAGATACCCTGTCGATAATGTATTCCCAGAATGGACATGAATTTCAAGATCCGGGAGTCACGGCTGCTGAAAAAGAAGACGCTCTTAACCAACTCCGGGAACTTATTTCGGGTGAGGCTGAACGATAAATCACAACAGTGTGTCCTCCATCAAGCAAGAAAAAAGCTGTTTTCAATTTTTATTTCTCTTGTCTTTTTCTTTTGTCTTTTTTTTTTTCTTATAGTACATATTACCATTTGTCGGCTGCGGTGAGTTAGCTTTTGCTGCCTGGAAGGGAATATACAGTCGAACCCCTTTAAAACGATCCTGCCGGTCTCCCAGCTTCTGTTTCTTCTATCCTAAGTTAATAGTAAACTGATCCCATGTTATAGCAAAAAAACGAAACAAGACAAAAGTGGTGATTAATTAATGCCTCGTAAAAAACTTGTAATAAACGCCCGTTACTTCGAAGCGGACCTTATCATGGTGCGTTTCAAGCCATCTGGCGTGGTCATGTGCTCCTTTCTGATATACCTTTCCTAGCAGCGATCTGCATTTGAAATTAGCAGTTATCTAATCGAAGTTAAAACTTTCTTGAGCACCTGGCGGGAGATCGGCGTTTATTGGCTCGTTTAATGCTCTTCGCTAACTTGTGAGGGTCTATCGAGGGAGCTAGCACTGCACGCGGACGCACAAAAACGTATTCCGTCTTTTCATTGCAGAGAGAGAAACCCTCTAATGAAGAACAGAGATTTTAGCCGGCGTTTTATATTTCGCTGACATGCTACTCTGTGCAGGAAGGGCAATTGAGGAGGAAAAGATGGGAAAAGAATCGTGAGGAGATTAAAAGAAATGAAGGGCGAGATAAATTGCGGCCATTGAATGTCTTCTAAGGTGCATCGTGGACTGCGGAGAGTGTCAAGAGCTGATTGGGGCAGGTTATATTCACGTACTGTGACAGCCTCACTTAGCAAGACACACCAGATTACTGGCATGGAGAATTCACACATTTCTGCCATTGGTCTGTCAGCGACATTATGCATACGTTTCCTTCTCAACGCGGCCGCAGTAAAGTTCCCTCTTCGGCTCTGCTTACACTTGAGAACCTTTACTCATTCGCCGGGCCACAGGTACGCATTGATGGTTCGTGTAGCACTCCGGCGTCTGCTTTGCCGGCGGGTAATTGGGGCGTCACATTTTACAGCGTTCGCTGTTAAGGCCGACTTCCCCAGTGAGACGTACAGACCTTCTTCGTTGGACTTCGACTATCACGTCGTCGTCGTTGTTGTGCCGATCACTTAAGCCGAGAGCTGTGCACTTAGCCTGCGCCATGCGCTCACTTGGGGGTAAAAAAAATGGCGCTGCCATCAGCTCTGACGCTCCCTTGAATCCTTCGCTTTGGGAACGTGTTTTGAATGAAACCTGCCTGCAATTCGAAACAAGCTAGAGCTGAGCTTCCTGATTACCATTTTTGCCCTATCGCCCTATCGCCCTACACTTTTATTTTGGTCTTTTTTTCTTCGTTCTCTTTTTTTTTTTTTTTTTGAAGGGAGTATTACGTATACAGAAGCACGTTACTTAGTCCCCGCAGTGGCCTGAAGCTCCCCCCCCCCCCCCCCCCCAATCTACTCTCTCTTCACCTCCAAGTTTGGAAGGTCAAAGGTGATACAAATATCGTTTAAAAGCGTGGCTTTTTGAGCTTATTTGTGCGTGAACATAGCGAGATTGTAGGGCAGAGCAAGACAGGACACAAGAAGTAACTAATACCACGAGCTCTAAAGCAAGACAGGACACCACGAGCGCTATGTAGCGCTCGTGGTGTTCTTTCCTTCTGTCACAGTTTGTAGCGATATCTTCACTACGCCAGGTTTTCAAGACGTCCCCTTGAAGAAAATGTGACCTTGAAAAACTTTGAAGGTCAGAAACTCGAGCAGTTGCCATGCCATGCAGTGCCGGTTCAGGTATTCACAGAACAAGTGTGACAGATACAGTTATTTTCCTTTTCTGTAAACCAATTATGCGAAAAAATATGAAAACAATGCGGATTGAAAAGGCGGTGTTACAGAGGCTATCGCTGCAACACTCACAGCTTTTGCTCTGTCACTAGGTTCAAGCCATGCTTAAACCTCCGCAATAGCTCCACTAAGCTAAATAAATCCAAGGTCACGAGTGCTTCCGGTGACCTTCAAGCATCATCGAGGTCAAGATGAAACTTAAGCCACAACCACTTTGGGTAGCTATATTCCCACCAAAAGGTCAAAGTCAAAGATCAGGTTACGTGGGAAGTAGCTTAACGCGTGAGCAGCTGTGTGGCAAAACACATGATCGCTGACGTCAATATTGAGTGCGCAGCTACGCCACGGAATCGGAGAACGCCAAGTTCGAACCAAGAACTTGCTTTACGGATCACTGGAGTCTCTTCCTAGCCATAAAAAAAAAAAGGACCAGCTGAATAAATAGCTTTACAATGTGTAACCATGCCTCAGCTTTCGCATCATGCTAGGTTAAACCGAAGCTAAATCACAGCCAATTAATTTTTGTGGACACCTGAAACGCACAGCAGCCCTTTGTCCTCCTGCTACCTTAAGGTCAAATGAAGGTCAAATTTACGCCCATGCGCAGAACGGCTCTACCTAGCATAGTGAAGCTTTCGCTTCAAAACTTGCTAGTTACACTGCAACAGTTGTAACTTCATTACATCATGCAATTTTCTAACCACGCTTGTTTTCCATAAATAGGTGAGATGCTGCTTGAGTGCCCAATGGATGACGCCTTCCTCATCAAGTTCCTGCGAGTCCGCAAATTCGATGTTCAGAACGCTTTCAACAACGTCAAGAAGTACTTTCAGGTACGAAGGGACAACCCGGGAATATTTGGCAACCTGGGCCCGCATGGTTTTCCTTACGACGTCGTCTGCCGCGTGCATCGGCTGGTTGCAGTTTCACGCAAGACGGATCCCGAAGGAAGAGGCGTGGTGATGTTCAAGGCAGGTGAGCTGCACTGAAGCTGCCGTGCATTTCGAACCTGTCATGTTCGAATAACCGCATGTTCGGTATTGGGAAGCGAGGTGCAGAAGTGAAATTTATTGTCAATGATTTAAAACACATGCAGACTCTAAGTAAGACCGACATTTGAGCTGTCGGTACAGCATCCGAAAACAAAAAAAAAAAAAAATAAAACAGCGTGTACAGAACAAAACAAAGATTGCGTTGTTTAGTTTTTTGTACTGTCTTCTGCGCGCGCTATTTTTTTTTTACAAGACATATGCATGCCCATATTTCATTGAAAGTTGCACTGCACCATCGCTGCCGCCGTGGCTGCCAGTAAGAGCATCGCAGTCATCCTCGAAGGAAAATTTTATATAAACAAGGTATACAAAGAAGCGCATACACCTATGTTTCTATGTTGAAGCAAATCCAGTATATTTGGAAGTGGGCAATATCTCCAATGAAACTTAAAATCTCAACTGAAACATTACGTCCCCAATCGTCGAGAGTACATCGAAATACCGAAAATAACATTAAAAAATATTCTAACTCACTGTATTACAAATTGTAACCTACTGAGAACGCCCTTGGTTGTACACTTTAATATCAATAGACTGGATGCATGTCTGAATCTTCGGAGCAACGGTAAATGCCAATTAACACAACATACATCACTGCTGCCCCTTAAAGGGTGAAACGATATTCACTGCACGTAGAGTACCCAATGATGAGGAACGCGAGGGTTTTATAGTCTAACTTGGAGCCAGGAATTCTACATTTGGCCCTGGTCGGCAAATGAAGTGCAGGTCTCTTACTTAATCCGGCCATGACATGCATATTCATTTAAACTGAGTGCTGACATCAAGTCAGGAATAGTGCTTATCTTTTACTTTCTCAACTTAGTTAAACCTTTAGACACACACCTTTTGCTGAGTCGTAAACTTACTGAAACGTTACTGGTGGTTTAGCTATAGTTAAACACAGTGTGTAGGCGATAGCTTCATTTGCGTACCTCTCCACGGGCTCTATGTTGTAGCAATGTCTTGTTGTTGTTGCGACTGTATAGCAAGAAGGAAAAGAAAATCACGGGCCTACTACTAGCGCTGTGGCTGAGCCATCTCCGGTGCCTCGTGCGGACAGAGGAAAAAATAGAGAAGAAAGAAAGAAAAGAAGAAGAGGAAGAGAGAAGGACGCGGGTCGCAACAGCCGTCGTCCGCCACCGAAGCAGTGGCGAGTGCAATAACGGCCTACAACAGGTACAGCCGCCGGTGGCAGGACAGCCACCGACGCAAAGAGCCGAGGTCTACCATTCCCATCCCCTTACGTCAATTATCACATGACAATGAACCCTATGCCCACATCACAGTTCATCGCTTTGACCTTTGACCTTGAACTTTGTTAACATGGGGTGTGACACCATAGCGACACCACGAGTGTTTCGTGGCTTGACTTCTGACTCACTTGAAGGTCATATTCCTGTGCATGGAGACCATGCCTTTACATCGCGCAGTGAAGTTAGCGCTTCAAAAAAAGAATGGCAGCGGTTTTACTATGATTGAACAAAGAGTCACGATAGCTGGGTTTTGCTGGCTTTGCATGATTTATCGTTTTTTTTTAATTCTACACGTCGCAATCTTTTGAACTATATAAGATGATTTTGTATAGTACTAAGCTCAGTTTCTGACCACAGTAAAAAACTTCAATGTAATCAAAGAGCCTGCAAATATTGCAGTGCAATCGTCAACGGTATAAGCTATCCAATTATAATAAACTTGAGGCTCCAGCTTTGTTTTCATTTTAATTTCTTTTAACTATTTATCGGGAATTTCCTAGGACTTAAAATTAGTCCAGTGCAATTGTACCTGTAATGAGCTATTCAACGACGTAACACATTGGTGTTGTAGCAAAAAATTCAACTTTTTATTAAAACTACACAATTGACGGTAATAACAGCCGCAATGGCTCAGTGGTTAGGATGCCCGGCTGCTGAACCAGAGCAACCAGTGTCTTATGCGGCTACGTAGTTCACGTTTCAACAGAGATGAAACGCAAGGTACCCATGTACTGCGCTCTTACTCAGGGTAGTCGAAATAACCAGAAACCTCCAGCTACGAAGAGATTGAAGTGGTTGCTACCTACCGTTGAGATTACTCTGGCGGAACCTGGCGGCAATGACTCTACCATAGCGAAGCTTAGGCAATAATTACTGTCCTGGATAAAAGCACGTATTGGTGCCACCTGTCAGCTCGGCGTCGCCATGTAAGCAAACGCCTACAGTGAACAATTGCTGCTGTCACCATTTTGAGCCCCGATCATTTCAGTGTCTTGTGGGAACTTTATAAGAAGGCGGAATGCCTCTTTCCTACATGCCTGGATACTATTTGTGTTAAAAATGCACAGGAGCGGATGTGAGGTCCTCTTTTTTTCTCTAGGAAAGCGAACAAGAGACACATGAGATAATGCCGTAAATTCCCGCATACACCACAAGAGGAACATAGCGCAGACGACGCCAGGTTAGTCTCATGTGTGCAGTCTTTGTCAAAAGTTTGAGTCCAGGGGGTCTGCCTCTAAGCCATCCAGTGGCGCTCCTTTAGCATTCGTGCAAGTATTTCCCGTTTGTGAGGGTAGAACAAAAATATCTTGCCTTCAAGATAATTGGAGCACTGGGAATGCCCTAAGAGTCACCTGGTGCGGCTCAGAAGCAAGATTCCTGGGCTCTAAACTTTCGACAAAAGCTGTGCATTCACGTAGGGATGCGAGCAGAGCCCGGGTAAATGCGGTGCAATAAATCAGCCTGAGATCTTAAGGGTCACATTTGTCACACTTAGGCGTCATATCCGAAAAAAGGAAATAAATAAGGAAAATGAGGCGATCATATTAAGTTACGAAGGCAGTCAACAGCCACTGAAACCAGAAAAAAAAAAACATAGGTGATCTAAATTATTTTCTCAATGAGCAATGTGAAATAATAACAATCATAGAGATCAACGATTACAAGGATGAAGAATAAACAACCACATACTTCAGGTCAGGTACGAGCCCATCACTTCCGACTCGGTGCCCTACCGAGTGAGATACGGCGCGGGCTCATCAATCTTCTTCTTGCTTAGGTATTTACGTCGCGGGTACCCTATCCTTTATAATGTTCATAATGGCAGATATGGAGCGGACTTTTATGCAATGTGTTCTAACAGGGAGGATGGAGGAAAGTATGATAACCTTCTTAAGCTACTTATGACATCAAAGTTGCCAGATCTAAGGACCCTGTTAAGCTAATCAGCAGAAAAACGCAGGGAAAATGAGGCCGCCCCCTACGAGATACATATAAATGAAGTCACAGCAGCCACAGACACCGTGAAAAGCATAGGTGATCCTTTTCGGTGTTGATCAATCTGAAATGACAATGCAGTAACGAAAATAAGCCATTAAAAATTAGAGGAAAAAGAAAACACCCATGCCAACCCGCGGCATATGTGGTAATTTTTTCTTCTACTTTCTAAACCTTTATATCAATGATTACATTATTATCTGACATCAGTGAACACCATAAAAAAATCCCCATGCTTTCGTTTCTGGATGTAAGCTGCCTTTGTAGTGGTCGCCTAGAGTATTGTTGCCTCCATCATAGCGTATGGGACGTTCAACTCTATACATCCAAGTAAAGAAACAGATGACTGTCCATAAAAAAACTTGTTTTGATAATTTATTCGGCACCCATATGTTCTTTTTTTCAGGAGGCTGGCGTCCCGACATATGCTCACTGAATGACTTCTTCAAAGCAACCATACTTGTCGTTGAGCACCTGCTTCTTCGAGAGGAGTTCCAAGTGAAGGGTATCGTGGTCATACTAGACATAAAGCACCTCAGTCCTTACCATCTGGTCCATTACACACCTTCTGTCATCAGGACCTTTGTCAGCCTTGGGCAGGTGAGTCAAAACTTTCAGAGCTTCAGCAGTAAAAAAGCATGAATTAGTTCGGTTGGCGTATGCGGGTAAACATTTGTAATAGTTATATGCAGACACTGTATTCGCGCGGAAGTAGACGTAAATAAAAATGGGATTTTTTAGAACAAAAAAAGGCAATAATATAACATAATACCGATGAAACAATGAGCCCATATTCAACTATCATCTCGCATCTGTGCGATAAGCGTTTAGTTAACGTTAGTTGGTTTTCATGTTATAACCTTTCAGCATGGAGCTTTTAACGAAGTTTTTAGTCTTGATAATCTGATCAGATACAATGGCACCCTAAAATGTAGAGGCTTTACAAGATAGAGGAATAGTAGCAGACGTATGAGATATTGCTTTTACAGCCGACCTTGAAAAGGCCAAGTGTTAGGAATGCGGCAAGAAATTATTGATCGAAGTATACTTGAAAAACTTCGATGCGCGATGCGGTTGGACTTTCGTGGCCATCAGAACAAGATAATTGTAAATATTTGCATTCGTGTATGATCTGCAAAGCTTGTCACAGGTATGTGAAGCTAACATTATGCAGCTTATTAGCTTTTTAATACGCTGGTTCTGGTATAAAAAAACGCGAATTCACAGAGGTAACAGCTTCTCGTACCAACAGTTTTGACTCCAAGAAAAAGGACACCTTTGAAAAATTTCTAAGCGCGAAATATCTGTAGACTTCTTATTAATCATTACAGAAATTACTTGTATTCCAGATATACCAAGAAATGGCACCTTATTTACCCGTTTTATCCTTTACCATCCCAGTCTGTAGTGATAACTCTAAAAAACAAAAACAAACATCTAATCGAATCAGAATAATGTGGTCCCACGTTCTTCAACAAAAAGCATATCTTCTGTAAAGGAGGCATTCAACTGCATTCACTTATATGTCCTGATTTAACGAGACTCAGCCAAGTCATATTGATAGCAGCATTTAGTGTGAAGATGGTAGTAAAACGTCAAAGGTTCTTCTTGTTCTTCTTTTAATCTTCCGCACCTCTCTCAGGTGCTCGTCGATTCGGCAGGCGACGTGCAGGTCACACACAAACACACTGAGACAAAAGCCAACGAACTTGCAGTAACAAAACGAAAATTAACTTTATACGACAAGGACACGAAGCACAGAGTACAGAAAACTTATTTACATGAGACAGAGAGGCGACACACTTTACAAAAGAGACTGAGCGAATAACTAACGGCAAAACGAGCGCATAGCTCTTTTAACGACTTCTCAGTCGGGGCCTGCCTGCTACGCTGTCTTCTCCGAGCGAGAACTGAATCAGAACCAGAACCGTCGGTGATTGCGCGGCGCGCTCTTAGACAGCGCCGAACCTTCTAGGCGCGGAGGAGGAACGGAAAATAGCTTAGCGCTGCCAAAGCTATGCCTTCCCCCCTTGGCCTTTTGGAGAGGCCTCGAATTTTCTCGAACATAGTCACCACGCGCGGCCCTCCCTCCCGCGCGAAGCGAGGAGGAGGGCCGGGACAGTGTGGGGGAATGCACGCGTGACTCCGCGCATGACGACGAGGGCGAGGATGCGCAGTGTGGTGGGAGGGATTACGTAATCGGCCGCGTCGCGTTATCGGAGCTTGGAGAACATTCCATCGTCGTTTTCTGCGGCGCGCGCGCCGAAACATTAGAGAATGGACCACCGCGGCCTTACAATGGTCGTCAATATACGTGTTCTTATTTCAGGGCGTGCTTCCCGTGCGGACTAAAGGGGTCTATGTCATCAACAACCCTGCCCTCTTTGATGTTCTCTTCGCAATAGCCAGGACATTTATGAAGGCTAAATTGGTAAAAAGGGTAAGCGTTCTACCACGTTTTCTCCGGGGCGAATTCAACCTTGTTCAAGCATGAATTCTGTGGAATGTATTAACGAAACTATACTTAAACACTCAAAGGTTGGCTACCATCTGTAACGCGTTTTTGTTATAGCATCAGCAGCCTGCTGCATTGAACCTCCCAACCGAGAACCGTTGCACTAAGAGCTATTAACACGAAGAAGATAATCCATATTTTCGCGCTCTCGTATATGCATGTAAACCTGACTGAACAGCACCTTTGTCAGTATGTTGCATCATAGTGTGCGGTTTCCAAATATTGTTCTTTAGGCGAAAACCTGATATTGCTATCAGCGACGAAACCAGACGTTGCCAGATGTAAAAAAAAAAAAAGTGGCACAAATACTCAAGTGGCCTCGTGGCAGTGCTTCAGATAGTTAACACAGTTCGATATTGCAGGCGATAATACCAGGACAAAAACTTTCGAATTGAGGTCAAATTCAGATGGAGATGCCTGCAACCAAAGGAAAGTAATTCAGTTGAAAAGAAAAGCAAATTAATTTGGGCAGGGTGGGAATCGATCCAGGACCTCCGGATTCTGAGACAGGCAAGCCACTCACAGGCCACGAAAGCTCTTTTTTTTTTTTTTCAAAATAGCTTTTATTACATTGAAACAATGTTCTATGTACACGAACAATGTACAGATTATAATGAAAAACAGTACCTGATCAACACTATGCAAAATAGGACGTACCTAGTAAACAAAGCTCTAAACAAGATGCAATATAGAGCATATCACTAAGCGTGAGTACCACGTCGGTTCGAACTCCCCCGCCCCCCCCCCCCCCCCCCCCCTCACGCATACAATTCCCTTAAACCAACAATCATCCTCCAGAAATTGTTCTTTGCAGAAGCAACAGATTCATAATTTTGATTCATCATGCGGGTTTTCCTTAGACTTCTGTTATTTAAACGTGGTATTTATTACATTGAAAACGTGCCGCATTTACCCTAGCTCCACTTTTATTCAGCTTGGACCAGCGAGCCTTCGTGGCCTTTCCTGCCCTTAAATAAACAGAACAAGAGGGTTCGTTGGTCCAAGTTGAATAAAGTGGACCTAGGGAATGCGCTGTGGAGACTGTAGTTGTGATAGGCAGTGGTAGTGAAAAACATAGATGCAAAAATTAAGACAACATCCAGAAGAAATGAAACAAACATCATAATAAGAGATTCAGGTTTTGCTTTCACAGCATGCAAGCAGTCTTAAGTGCTTTTCTTAACATTACGCAGGTCGCTTAGAAAATGACACATGTTAGGCGTATTATTGAATGGATATTTTCATTGGGATGTGAATTCGAAAGGACCACAAAGAAGTATTTATTCTGGCTAGAAGACGCGCACGAACTTACATTCACCCGTCTGCGCATTGCAAAAACATTTGTCATCTTTTCTAATGCCGAAGGTATTGGCGAGTACCTTCTCTGTCGCTCAGTTCAACCCATGCCGATGTGCAAGAGAAAACATGAGGTGGGAAAGCACACACTTAAGCTCCGCCTTTAAGGCTATGACACCACAGCATGAATGACTCCCGTCAGCAGCTCCTCTTGCGGTGTTCGCACTTTGCCACTGGCTTAATCATTAATCCCTTAAATTGTGCCTCTAATCTCGCACTTTTTACCATGCAGTCTTGCTGTGATATGATATGGTTGCGAATGAACGCGGGGAAGAGTTTAAAATGTTATTCTTAATTTATAGGGTCTACGCCAATGTTTTAAATTTAATTCGAATACACACTAAGGCCACCACTACACTGATGCGTTGAATTAAGACATGACCATTAATAACTTTTCAGGGCCAATTTACCTGGGAAAGCGTAATGAATTTGACCGTAATATTCCAGATTCGCCTGTTTGGTTACAACACAGAGGAGCTCCACAAGTTGGTGCCGGAAGACGTAATTCCCGAGGAGCATGGCGGGACGCTCGAGAGCTACGACTACGACACACTGAAGGAGGAGTTGATTCGTGAAGACAGCTACTTCCAGAAGATCAACGCATACGGTTATCGCTCAACAACAGAGGAGTCTACAAACCTGTAACAGCGAACGAGCTTAGCCAAATAAACATTTGACCACTGTTGCCGTATGACAGCATAGCTGTTACATTGATGTCCGTGGCAGTTTATGAAGCAGTACAGAATGCATTACCTTCGCTTCAATATGCCACCGGTCAGCAGCTTTTCTGCTGCTGACCAGTACAAAACCGAAGAAAATATAGTGCTGCAGGGCTGCGGGTAGGGCCAACAAACTGTAGCTTAAATTCGAGGTTGTGGAATGGTGATAAGTTGGAACGACGATTGATTGCAACACTAGCACATTACTGCGCCTGTGTCAGCAAGAACAGAAGATGTAGCTTTGGAGCAGCTAGAGCTGAGAAAAATATTATCATCGGATACAAATAAGAATACACTTTTATTTTGCTCGTAAGAAACCCGAGCCAACGAAAAACAACACACAGAAAGGAACGCATGTACACAAAGTAAGCCTTGTGTACGTGCGATCCTTTCTGTGTTGTGTTTTTCGTTGGCTGTGGTTTCTTACAATCATTTTCCACCAACTAGCTCAGAAACCAATTCTTATTCCGCTCATCGGATAAATGTAACACCTGCTTCTTTCGATGTGGAACAAGGCTGAGTTTTTTAGATTACAAAAGTAGACTGGCATGGGCATATAGTTTCAACGTTTTGCTATGTCTTGTTTCGACATCAACCCTTTACATAATGCTGGACGCCTTAGCATGAGGTATAAAACCATTTGAAAACCACAAAGTAATTACAGAATAGCGGACAACTTACCAGTTTGACAGCCGACTGTTGCTAGAAAAACTAACTGAACTCGTCTATTTCATTTGCCACTAAGACTAGAAACATAGTCGCAATAATTTGCAATGTATCCTCAATCTTTCTTTTTTTCCTGGATCAATCATTCGCATGCAAATCGGTTGCACAAGAGCAACACGCGTGGCAGCGATTTTAATTGGAGGATAAATAACCACTTGTGTAAACTTGCCGTTGGCGCTCGAGATAATCATAGAGCGGCCACGAGGAAAGCGTAAAGTTCGAACGTTTTCTCCATGCAAAAGCCTGTTGCTCCTTTCATGCCTAGCAACAGAAGGAGCACCTCTCGTTTGCAAAGCGAAGAGCTGCCATTCAGATCCATGGAGCCGAGAAACATTTCGTACCTAAATCAGGCATTGATTGCCTTGCGACCGCATTGAGTAACATGTTGACGCGTCGCTGCGTGCTAGGAAGAAAATAACGGCTGCAAGAACGTTTGCTCTGAAAATGCTTGAAAAAAATAATTTAGCCGGTTTTATAGTGCTTTCGGCTTAACGCAGCCTGAAGTATAAAAAAAAAACGAGAATCCTTCTTACGAAGCCTTGTGCACTATCTTAGTTCCTCTTGAGGATACAGGGCGGAACGTGGACGGGAGCACAAGATTAGAAGACGACACAACGAGCGCTGACTTTCAACAACGTTTATTTTGGAAAACCCTCAACTTCTTATACCCTTACATAGGACAGACTGGAAGGTGCACAAATGACAGGCTGAAAGAACACAAAAACAACGTTGAACAAAAAAGGAGGCATTTGGGGATCCATGTAAAAGGCTGCGCATCGAAAACTTGCTCCGTGCAATTCACACAATGTAAAGTGCTAGCAAAACAAAATGAGCAGCTGGTTCGTGAGATAATAGAAGCCGCTGAGATAGCTAGACTGCAGGAACGATGTGTAAGCAAACCGTCCCTGCTGCTAACCCAAAAAGAAATCAAGCTGCTGAATGTGCAATCTTTTCCATGAGTGTTCAGAGAGTGTACCGCACTGTTGTGCAAGAGAAGGTTATACGACACGTGTATTTATTTATTTATCTATTATTATGTTTTTTTTTGTTTTTCTTTATTATTATTATAACTATGCTGAGATGTGCAAGTCACTTGTACGTGATGTGTGGCGTAAGAGTATAAGAAGTTGAGAGTTTTCTAAAATAAACGTTGTTGAAAGTCAGCGCTCGTTGTGTCATCTTCTAATCTTGTGCTCCCGTCCACGTTCCGCGCTGTATCCTCAAAATGCATAACCAACATGCCCAAGCTGCTATTCTAACTATTTTAGTTGTGCTTGGAAGATTGTCGGTTTTTATTCAAAACTCTTTATTACAAGCTGAATGAGCGTCAGCATAGGAAAGCACCATACAGCTTATCTGGTAGCACTCAGTGAAATACTGTGGATGATGATGTGGATAGAATTATGTTTCATACGCATACCATAACCCTATGTGGTTACGGCGCCAAAAGTAACCCACGAGGCGCTAAATTGAGCGCTTTTTTTTCACAAATAACTAAATGTTTCGGCGTCAGTTGTCGCGAGTTTGTAAAAGTGAGCTAGGTATAAAATTAGGAACCTGAATTCGAAACTGCAGCCCCCTGGCGATGCTGAAATTTTTCACCCGGGACACCAAAAACTGCTGTCATCTGCCCCCTTGTGCCTCTTCAAAAGTAAGCCCACATTCCGAATCCTTATATTCCCTTGTTCGGCTGCCATGATTCGCTAACCAGCTTCTTTCACCAACTGCGCTGTGCAGTGGCGTCGCGGACACGCTGCAGACAACATCGAGCGCGACTGCGCATTCAACTTAATTTAGGCACCCAAGGCTAATAAAGTCTAGAGGAACAAAATGCTGCTAGAACGGCGGTATGTTCAAAACTAGGAAAAATGCTGGCGGCATTTAATTTGGCAGTTATGCTTTTATGTCAAAAATGTGGAAGACAGTTGGTACTTAAAGGTTTGACACAACAGTGTTAATGGAACTCGTTTGCGGCTCCTTTTGTCGGATTCTCTTTCGGGTGCGTGCAGTTTGCTTTGATTACGAGGGAATGCAAGTTCCACAGATCAAGATCATGGAGAATTGCTGATCAAGAAATGCTAAGCAAATGTTAATGCCGTTATAGTTCCTAAGTAAGCTAAACATACTAAGGAGGATGGCAGAGACCCTTTCATTCCGATTTATTTTCTTATTTCTTTATTGCACATATCCTCAAGCCATTGCATGCGTTACTTGGGGATTCTTCAAAACAACGAAACAGGTTCCCAATGACACAGTGTTCTAATAGCAGTAGTAAACAGGCAATGAAGCAAGTTACGTATGAATAAAAAACACAGTCTTAGTTGTGGGAGGCACAAGAATTATGAAGAGCAGATATGGGACAATAGCAGCAAAGCTTTTATTTATTTATTTATTTATTTATTTATTTATTTATTTATTTATTTATTTATTTATTTATTTATTTATTTATTTATTTATTTATTTATTTATTTATTTATTTATTTATTTATTTACAAATACTGCAAGCCAATACGGCCCATGCAGGAGTGGTGCAAAAACTAGCTGCCAGCTTGATTCATCATACACATTGCTCAAGACCATAAAACATGCAGAGAAACACAAAAATCTTGGAGAAAACAATGGAAATGATACAATTACAGACTACAAATTTTAAAAAATTAAATGAGATAATCTTCGAGTTCCTTTGCGAACTTATTTGATTCCGTTATTTTTACCGACAAGGAATTCCAATCTGCAATGGCTCTTGGAAAAAAAACTTTGTTTGAATGCTTCCGTGCGCGCAAAAATTGGGACTAAGGAATTATTGTGGCTATGTCTGGTTTTTCGTGCTGTTGATCGCTTTATGCAATTACTTGAAACTAAGCTTACCTTACCTGTAAGAATTTTGTACAAAAATATTAACCTGCTAACTTTTCTACGAGTCTGTAATAGAGGGATACCGCGTTGCTTCATCATAAGTGATGGGGAATCTAGCCTTTTATATTTGCTGAATACAAAGCGAATAGCTTTTCTCTGTACCCGTTCCAACTGATTTATATCTTTTTTGTTATGAGGGTCCCAAATTATCGCCGCATATTCGACCTTTGTCCTAATAAGTGCATTATAGGCAAGCGACCTTGTTTCAATCGGAGCTGTTTTAAGTTTCCTTTTAATAAACCACAATTTTCCTAATGAAGAACGGCAGATATCTGATATGTGACGGGACCATGAAAGATTGTTCGCGAGTGTAACACCGAGATACTTATAAAACTCTACTTCCTTAACTAAACTGTCCTGAAGCTTATAAGAAAAAATGCTGGGCGTCTTTTTTCTAGTGATCCGTAATAGCACCGTTTTCTCCACGTTAAGTTCCATGCCCCATACCTTGCACCATTTGTCAATCTCAACAAGTGCATTTTGCAATAAAGCATGATCATCCGTGGATAAAATTTCTTTAAAAACAACACAATCATCAGCAAATAATCTGATAGACACATCGTTATTGAGTACATCAACCAAGTCATTAATATAAATTAAAAATAAAAGCGGGCCTAACACACTGCCCTGTGGGACACCAGAAGAAACGCGCAGTACAGCAGATAAACAACCCCCAATGTCAACAAACTGTGTTATATTGCTAATATATGCCTTTATCCACTGAATTATATCGTGCGGCAGTCCAATTTTCTCTAATTTATACAGCAATTTTGTATGTGGCACCTTATCGAAGGCTTTGCAAAAATCCAAAAACAACACATCAATTTGTCCGGATACATCAAGCACTCGCGAGAATTCATGAACAGTAGACACCAGCTGGGTGACAGTCGACAGGTTTCTTCTAAATCCGTGCTGGTGTTTCGTCAAGATATTATTTCGATCAAGAAATTCATGCACATAATTGGCTACAGCATGCTCCAGCAACTTGCAGCAGGCACTGGTTATTGACACTGGGTGGTATTTAGTTACTGAAAGGCGATCACCTTTCTTAAAGATAGGAACAACGCGGGCCTTGCTCCATTCTTGTGGTATCTCACCCTTTTGAATAGACAAGTTAAAAATATGCGTCAGAAAGACGGACACTTGTTCCGCGTAGCGTTTTAAAAACATGTTTGGTATCTCGTCAGGTCCGGTAGCCTTTTTAGGATTCAACTTTATTAACATAGCCAAAACCCCTTCTCGTGTTACTACTAACTCGCTAGGGTCGCTAGGAGCTGATACCGGAATCTGGTACTCATCATTCGGGGAATAAACGCTTTGGAAATAACTATTTAGGTGGTTAGCTATGGAAGTTATGGAAGAATAAAGCATCGAAATGTATAGACTGACGGTTTAGCATATCTAAGCGCGTAATATCGTTCAGCAGCATAACTTGCCGAGGTTTAGCATTGCTTTGCTTTCCTAAGCTGGCTTTAGGATCCGTTGACTCCACCTGTTTTCACCTGTTACCACCGTCTTGCCCGCTGCTATTCTGACACGTGTAGGCTGAGCCAGGTTTGTCCAAAACAGCCATCATTTGATACGAAAATCGGGCTTTCCCAGAATAAATTCGCACGTGAGACATCCACGGAGGAAGAAAAAAAGCACAAGAGATAGCGCGACACCACAGCCAGTCTTCGCAAGCCAAGTTCTCATGAAGTCGCTCCCTCCCTCGTTTGTTCGCTCGTTGTGACGTCTGCATTAGCAACCTCCAAGCTGCTTCTCTTTTTCGATCCGCCGAATCGATCGTGCTTTGATAGATATCACTGCACGCAGCGCAAGAGATGCTCTCCTTTTTACTGAGTAGGTTTCAAGGTTATTGCCGGACGCGCCATACTAAGCTTTTTTTTTTTTTTTTCCTCCATGGAGACACCAACGTCGTCCTCTTCATGCGCCACCTAGCTGGAGGCTATGGATCAGAATACAGTCGTGCATTCCAAATGATCTTCAGCCATTCCGATCTTCAGCGCAACTTTGTCAAAGGAGGGGATGAAGACGATGCGACATTCGAAGCGCAGAGTGAAAGATTGCAAGTTTAGCACTTGAAGAAAAGTGCCACCGAGATGACGCAGCTGATTGACGGATTGTGATAAACGAATTCATACACTCTCGAAAATAAATGCGGCCAGGCGTGGCATCTTTAGCGCAGCAATAACCCGCCATTCT
Source organism: Amblyomma maculatum (assembly GCF_055883805.1). Classification (NCBI taxonomy): domain Eukaryota; kingdom Metazoa; phylum Arthropoda; class Arachnida; order Ixodida; family Ixodidae; genus Amblyomma; species Amblyomma maculatum. The sequence continues at coordinate 32,354,765 of NC_139347.1, read as the reverse complement.
CGTGTGCCACATAGAGTGAAGGCCCATGAGCATTGCTTGTACCCCGTCCACTTTGTCGGCGCCTAAATACTGAGCGCGTCTATTTATCACACGGTCGTCGTTATGAAAGCCAAAATTTGGGCGGCTTGCGGCTGTTCGTGCAGCGACTGCCGGTCAACTAAAGTTGTTGAGAGGATCTGTTGCCGTAACGTAGCCGCAACACTGCGGATCTTAGCATCACAAAAATGACCAAGGATCGCTTCTGTTTACTTCACGACTGAGTGCAGGCTCTACGAACGCTTGCGTTAATTTCTGCGAGATGTTTCTACTAAGACTTAGATTTCAGAAGGTATATAGATATGTTTGTTGCCGTTCTCTTTTTTTCTGAAAGCCACACGGCCGAGAAGAATATGAACACGCATCCGAAGTTTCTCATATTGAAGGGTTAGGTTTAGGAAAGTTTTCAAGAATAACCTAGTTGCTTGGTGATGTATAAAAATTAAAATTAAATATTCTTACAGTGAGTTAAATCGTTTCTCCCTTTTATAGCATCAAAAAGCAAGCAAAAGGACCTCACGCACATAGATGCGAATATAAAAGAGAACTTCAGCAAAAGAATTTCCGTCGGCCGCCTGAGGAGTGTTGGTGCATGGTTGCGTGGTCATGACGTAACAGGCAAATTTAATAAAAATACAGCTAGGCCACAGTGTCCATCTAGAAACTGTGACAGATTCGTGGCAGAAATCGTGCTCTTTACATAGCAGGTACATTGGTTCCGCGACAAGCTGCATTCAGTGCGCGGCTTGTTAACGCAAATGCCATTACATAATTGTTATATGGGCACTATACCGAAAATGTGTGCTACAGTAGCCCGCTACCACGTGACGGCCACAACCTCCTTCAGCTGGGCGCAGTATGTGCCCTTTTCTCATCAGTGAAAGAAGTTAGTTAATTACCTCCATTCCCGAGTTCCTATTTGAAAAGGGACGAGCGGCGATTCCTTTCAGCGATACTTGACACATCGCCTTAAATCACGAATGTGATTATATATTCCAGTGTTGTAATATGGTCCTACCAGGACAAAATAATTTCCTTTTGCGGATTGAACATTTTTTTCCCAATCATACAGCTGGAATTGAAGGTTTATTCATTGCTAACGGAAGCCTTCAGCGCATTAAAAAGGTCAGCACATCTTATTGCGGTTGCTGCTTGCACAGGTCCTTCATCCTTAAGGCACTAGTCTTAGCAGATGCAGGTCAATCAAATTTGGTGTCTGAAAGTGCAAAAAATTATCCTACTAGCTCTATTCGATAACTTCAATATCAGGTGTAATTCCTCCGATATCACACCGAAATTATATTTAGAAATGCTAAGAAATATCACAAGTGCCAAAAATGCTTCTAATTTAATTTCTGTGCAAACTGCTCTTTCCTTTTTTTTTTTTGCGAAACAGGTTGCGTCTAAGTAAGTTTGCATATATAAAGCGCTATTAGCTGTTCATCGTCCTACTTCAAGATACCAAAGCCGCTGGATCAAATTTTCGTAACATTCTCTGCAGCCGATGCAACCTCGAGGAGCCCTGCATTGCCTGCCTTAGAAGGACGCTCGTGCGAATACAAACTTGGTTTCAAAAACACTTTTGTAGAAGCGACAGTGAGGGAATTGCTATGCAGAAATAAAATAAAAATAAATAGCTGTGTAAGAGATCGTAGAAACGACGACAAGAGGTGGAAAGTGAGGCAGCAGTGAAAGCGGCACGGACAGCCAGGCTCTATGCCATGACGCCCATTGGAGAACGTGTAAACAGGCGAAGGGACTTTCTTCTTCCTGTGATTTTTTTCTACCCCTATCAACTTTACCTTGAAACAGTCACTTGCATCGCGAATTTATCCTGTATGGGTACTGCTGATCGGTAAAGAGAGAGTAAGGGGGGGGGGGGGGGGAGAGAATAAGGCGCGATGAGTCCGGGAGCAGTGATCTGAAGGAGCCGGATTTCAAGGCCACGAAGCGAGGGCACTGTTGACATACGCAAATGCCGATTAACTTTGACGCATCAGGACTCGCAAATGTACTATTTATAGTCACTAGCAACAGTCGCTCAAGCAACAACAAACATATTAATGAAGACAGCAGTGCTAAAATTCAAGTTCTTTTACGTGGAGACACGCAGCACCTTTTTGTTTACTGTGTCGCCTACAGCGCTTGCTCGCCCGTTCTCGCATATGCGGGCACCGATTCCACAAGAGAGCCAGGCTTCCAGGAGCAGCTCGCTGTACCGAAGGAGCAAGCGCAGCTGACGGCAAGTGTTGATTTTTTGTGTGCGCATGTGTAGGCTATTGTAACTACGAGCTTCGCCTTTACATCCGACATCTCCGTGGAAACGAAAAAAGGAAGTCTCTAAAGTAGGATTCAGGGCCAGCAAACCTTACAGACCTGAAGTCGCTTACAGGTAATTATTACAGTGCGGCTCTGCCCCCAGAGTCTGTCTCTTAATTTCGCAGTGAACTAAGTCATTGCTAGCGCATGATATTCCAGGGTATATCCGCAAAAATGTGTTGCGATGCACGTTTCTCTTTATTACGTCAGAATAAACTATTTTTACAGCAGTCCTAAACGGAATCTACTCTTAAACATGCTTATAAAGCACCTGCGTCTCACCCGCTGATATATCCATATAGAGCCATTGATTATTCCTATGCCTCAGATTTCGCTGGTCTCTTTGTTTTTCTTCTTTCCAGTAGTCGTGTTTCCAGTGTTGCAGTAGTCGTGCAATAGCTCTGAATTATAAACATCCCTGTAACTGTTACAATCACATAATTGTTTAGTTCACTCAGCATCTGAAATGCGTTGCACGCAAGTCCTTGCATATTGCAGCACATATTTCCCTTGGGAATCGCAATGTCCATACACGCACACTGGCGCCCATTTACAGAAATGATGAGTACCCACGCAACCAGGAAAAAAGTTTTCCGCGCGGTTTGTGATCTAGGGAGGGGAAATTCTTTTGAATATAAAATTCATTTCATGGAGAATTCACAACTGTCGCCAAATCAATTCCAGAGTCTTATCCTTAAAATTCTCCCCAATATCTCCGGAAACTGCTGTGAAGTAAAGTGAAAGATGTTTAACCCTAATTAAAACAGTTTATAGAGAGCGGAAGCAACGGAATTTGCTGTACCTACATCAAGTGCCATCAGCTGGAAAGTGGCGAGGTACTGCCTAGAATTTGTTGTCTCCTTAAAAACACTTTGCACATGTTTTTTTTTTTTTTTTGTGGAAGTATTTGGCCTCTGTAAGAAAGAAGAAATTGTACGCTGACTTTGTTTACAACACGATGCTTAAATTTCTGTATAATATGGTACACTGTGGAGTCCCCATAAAGGGTGCCCGGCAAAGAGTTAGAAGAATGCTAGTAAGATCTGCTGTTAAAGTATTTTTCTTCCAGATACATTCTAACACCCTTAATATTAAGGCATCACTTGTGCAGAAAGGAATCGTCGTACCGTGGTCGACATAACTGCTCGTTGTATAAACCGCTCGTTGTGATTAACCGCTCCACACGACAAAGGTAACAAGCTTTCTCAACCTGCAACTCCGATGTCAAGTTTGAAATATCTTCCCAACAGAATTCTGATCTGCGATGACGAACAAGAAGGTGACGGCTGCTAACGCTGGTGAAGTGCTACCGCACCAGGAAGATGGCACGCGCAGTAATTCGGGCAACACATTAACGGCAGAGGCGGATGCTCTAAGCCGCATGCGGGAGCTGATCGCAGGTAAGCCACGATTGTGCCAGTGCGTGCCGTGTTACAACTTACTACATGGAGGGTGCAAGTTGATCCTAGTGAGAAATGCCATGTTATTGTTCCTAGTTTATGCAACGCTTGACGAAATATTGACCATCAGCACACTGCCGTAAACTTGTACCTCTATACTGCCCCGCGTTCATGAGAAGCCATTTGTCACGATGAATTAGTCCAGGCCATTGGGAGAAAGGTCGTTTAGAAATTCGTAGATTAATGAAATCTTTCGAGCTTGCTACATGCCATATAAACCGCATTCATTTGCTGGAATAAGTTCTCGAGGCGTTTACGTTTTCCTATATAACCGCGTAGAAAACAAGTTCATTCACAGTGCACTTATGTTTTATTGTCCATGTTTAATGCATGCTTCGTGTGAAGGCAATATTTAATTTTATGGATTCATTCTTGCGACGAAGCGAATTATCGCTTTAATTGTAACAAGAAAACTAAGTTCACCTCACATTGTCATTTTAGGGCTATGTGAGTATGATTATGCTCATCCGCCTTTCTGACGTTCAGAGAAAAATAAAACACGTCTGCCCAAAATTATTTCCTCTTAGACAACGGGGGACGGCCAGACATTGGTGCCGCATTACTGGCCCGTAGAAATGCTGGGCTTTTTTTTCTTTCTTGTTATACTTACGATGTGCATTTCTTTGATTTATCAGGTGAGCCGGAACTAGACAGTCCCACGGACGACGCTTTTCTGCTGAAGTTCTTACGCGGCCGGAAGTACAACGTTCACGAGGCATTCCGAACTCTGAAGAAGTACTTTCAAGTGCGCAGAGATAATCCGAACATATTCTCGTCTCAGGACCCAGATTCAAGTCCTCTCGATATCGCGTGCCAGAAGCACCAACTGGTGACTTTGTCCCGGAAAAAAGACCCCAAGGGAAGAGCTGTGATTCTGCTGAAGATTGGTAAGCTACGCTGCCTAACATGGATCTTACTGAGTTCATTTAACCGACAGTTAATTTATTCCGATTTCAAGTACCCTACAACCGATTGCCTTCCTTTTCTGTACAATGAGCATCATATCTTGACAGGACACATGTTTACTTCAGCATGCTATCCAGTGCACCACCCTCGTCCTGTACATGTGCAAGAAGAATGTCAGCACCCACGTGAGGTCACGTGCCCCTTGTCATAAGGCAGGGAGGGAGGGAGGGAGGGAGGGAGGGAGGGAGGGAGGGAGGGAGGGAGGGAGGGAGGGAGGGAGGGAGGGAGGGAGGGAGGTATTGAAATGATAGCTTCGGGGCTCCCACTCAGTCGAAAAATCGTCGCCGGCGTTGTGCAGCAAGACTGAAATTCCGCTAGTGCTGGAAATCCTACTCAATGTTATGCCGAGAAAGCTACGTGAGGATTCTGCGAAAAGCTAACATCCCACCGCGGTTGTGCTTAAAAACCAACGTGACGCATTAACGCCTGCAATGAAAGTAGTTCAAAGTATGACTCTTAATGTGGATTAACCCCTTACCGCATAGTGCATCATATACGATACATTAAATTTCCTTTGTGCGAAATTGTTCTGAACAGCCAGAAAATTAATTTCGGCTTTTTAGTACCACAGTGTGTATTGTATGGAATCCATGTGTGCAGTATATGTATCTTCGGAACGAATTATTTAGCTATTTTAAATGCAAATGTGCATACAGAAAGAATTCTTGTTTTTTTTTTTTTTACTTTCTGTAGAAATTCGATAGGTAGAAAGAACATTTTCTTCATTCTAATAAAAGCAGCGCTTCACTAAAATTATTGGGACATCATTGGGATTTATTTTGTCCGGTCTCAATATCATATGCGCAATACTCCTTTAGGCTACACTGTGATAAGGGTATTTCAATTTCAATTATTTAAATAAATCGCAACAAAACCAACCTAAGCAACATCATGCAAAAAGCATCTGGATCCCTAGCTCTCAGGCTAGTTGGAATCCATGCACATAATGTTCCAAACAAATTAATTAATTAACCGACAGCACAGACATTTGGCAAAATTTCAAAGGAGTAAAAGAGTCACAACCTATTCTCCCAACCTATTCTCCCAACCTATTTACTCGTGTATCAGATATGATACATCATGCAGGTAGGAGAAATTGTTTTCATTTTATCGGGTTTCATAATTTCATAAGTAGGAAATAAATTCACTGCAATCGAATCTTTTCACACACTATTGCGAGTTCAGATTACTTCCCCTTCCTTATTAGCTACTGATTCTAGTCAAAGTAGTGGTATTACATCGTATGGCAGACCCGAAAGTAAGCTCCTGTGCTCATTCGACATCCTGTGCCAGCCTCAGTGAAAGTTTACTAGAGATCCCTACACAGTGCGCTGACTGCCAAGACAAAATACATCATTTTCTAGTTAGTAGGAAGAAGAAAAAGATCGCGAATACCTTGCGTTGAGAACGGTTTGCAGGAAATACCACAGTTGTTGATGGGTGCCATGTACTACACTCATAATGTCTATATACCCGGTCAGTTTTGAACTCTAAAAAGATATTTTTGTTATGAAATTGCTGTTTGCTAATCAATAATGTAATTATGTTTAATGTAGAGCCGCATACGGAGAATTTTATATTTTTGCCGAATATCTCTTACTGCAGTGTATAATACAGGGTACACGACACTATATCGCAAAATTATTGCAACCGCATAATTTTTCTCAAAACGAAGGTTGATATTTGCGTCACGAATGGAGTACACTGTAAATTTCTGGGCAGAAAAAGAAAATTCACGCAGTAAGAGGTTAAAGTCGATGATGTCTCCACGAAACTGTATTAAATAATTTTAAGTAAAAGAAAATTTCCACAGCTTTCAGCTGAGATTTGACACCAACTTTCACTCACCAAGGATGAAGCACGCTGATGAATTGGCCCCGAATAGGGTGTGCAAGTGGATTGTATAGTAAGGCCGATATTATTTACGTGATAGAGCGCAGTGAATAAACAAACGATTAACTAAATTACTAATCCTTTTAGGCTCTTCTTAATTGCAAACATTATATGCAGTAATTGAAGGCTGTCAGCATTAAAAACTGTGTCCACTTTTAGCTTTTGTTTATCGGATATGCACTTCAATATTCTTAAAGTGAAACATACACATATTTAGCTCATTCAGTTACCTTCCCACAATGCGCATTTTTAAAACTGCGTCGTTCACATTTATAATACAGCAAACAAAGATACTTTGTCTATTTTATGCTCTAGAAGAAGTTAAAATGATTTACTCGAGGATATTGCCCACTGCATGCCATGCCAAAAATAAAAAATACACATTCAGTAAACGTCACGCGGTGTTTCGTGCAAAGTGGTATCTTGCGAGTGTATGCCAATGGGTATCCGCCTAATTATAGAAGTCCTAGTTACGGGAGGAACAATTAGGCAAGCAGGAAAGTGAATGTTGCGTTTTCCTGTTAGCTTGGCTTGAAATTGGCGGTCCCAGGTGGCGGCCACCAGAACTAGCTCGCGATGTGATGCGCTGCTGCTCCAACAGATCGCTGCAGACCCTTTGTGGCTGCAGCGTTCTCAGTTCGAAGGCGGCTTTCGTGATTTAAACTGCAGGTCTTCGCAACCACAGTGGACCACAGGCCGCTAATTCGCTTAATGCGGATCTTCAGGGCACCCTAATTGTTTCTTCATTAAGTGACCATGAAATTTGTAGCCATTTTTTTTTTGTAGGTGGAGCGTATAAGGCGTCTCTCTGAAACATTTAATTAAGGGAAAATGTTATCACGAAAAGAAGAAAGGTCACGTGTGAACACAGACAGCGCTGACATCAAATCACTCGAAAAAAGCTCTGATGCAAGTCCCTTATGTTTCACATGTCGCTCCCAGAGTGTTTGAACGCGCAGTTAATTTGCCATTTGCGCTCTTGCTTTTAGGAGCCTGGAACATCGACGCGTGCCCTCTGGACGAGTTCTTCAGAACAGGCATAGCTCACGTGGAATATGCTCATTTCGACGAGAAAGTTCAGCTAAATGGCATAGTGTCTGTGTTGGACATCAGTGGTTTGAGCATAAATCATTTGCGCTATTACACACCGGCAGTCATCAAACGGCTCGTCAACCTTGTTCAGGTAAGTGGATAGGTTTCGTCCGCGCTTTGGTAACGCACGATATAAACAACCGACACCAACTTTTGTGTGTACTGGCTCCCGAAGCTTCGCCAACTGGCGTTCCAGCTCCTGGCGTACAGCGTCATTTGTAACAGAAAAACACAAACTGGCAAGCTGAAAGCCCCACTCGGTACTTTCGCCGCGTGCGCCGCGCGCTTTGTTTTCCACGCGTACGCACTCGCGCAGGCGCGTCGCGATGTACCGCCAGCACTCCTCCTTGTAGAGTGGCGAGGCTATCGCGCATTCTCATGAAGAAAACTTAATTAAAATCAACGAAGTTGTTAAGTCTACTCTGCAGACAAGATGACTGACCGCGGTGAGTCACTATTGATCGCAAAGTGCGTTTCCCAAGTGAGATAGTATTTTCAGCACTGTCAAATCAAGCGGCTCACCCGTTAACCATCGTTTTGCGCTACACACACACACACACACACACACACACACACACACACACACACACACACACACACACACACACACACACACACACACACACACACACACACACACACACACACACACACACACACACACACACACACACACACACACACACACACACACACACACACACACACACACACACACACACACACACACACACACACACACACACACACACACACACACACACACACACACACACGCACGTACACACACACACACACACACACACACACACACACACACACACACACACACACACACACACACACACACACACACACACACACACACACACACACATACACACACACACACACACACATTATATATATATATATACGATACGAATTTTTATATTATCGCAGAACAAGTATACAGACCGAAGGAGGAGTTTCCCCACGAGCACAAATACTAGTAGCCGGAAAACATGGTAATGCATGGGAAATGAGTGCTCCTTGTGCTACAGAAGACATTACTGGTTCGCTGAGGCAGTTGAAATCCAAGGTCATTGAAAACATGGGTACTGTAGATCTAATTTATTTCGGTTCTTATAAAATGGTTGCGCTGCATGTATTGCAATATTTGGTTTTCACTCATGAAACCTGTGACGCAATTGCGGTATTGTGAGTGACTGGTGTCGATCCGCAGGTAAGCCGTGTATTAGCGACATAATTTCGTTACTGACAAATTTGCGAAAATCTATGTAGGCTTTTCGGCAAGGCATGTTTTGCAACCAAAAGGCTTCGTACCTATATCTTTTCTTGGATGCTGTAGAAATGAAAAGGTAGCCGTACGCCCCTAAGGCCACATTCACGCATGCGAGTCGCGAACGTATAGCACGCTGGATACCTGATGATTTGGTTGATTTCGGAGCGCCCACAAAGAACGGAGAGAGCATAGAATGGGAAAAACAAATCACATGAGGGGAGCGTGACGCCGAAAAATACTCCATCCTGTTGCACTCCATTGTACTCTTTCGATACTACTCCAATTCATCTTGATCAACATTTCTGAGTTTACGAAGAAGGGAGAACTCAGCACTTCTTTCTCCCACAAAGAGTGCGAGGCATCTCAGAAAGAGACCGTTTGCTTGCAAGAAACGGTCTTGTAGAGAAACGAATCTGTATAGTTTCACGCGTGGGTCTCGTCCTTTAGAGTTTTACGCGCAGTTGCTGCCCACGACACTACACTACTCAGTACCTCCGTTTTGCGTCGGCGGAAACGTTTCTGTATCACCAAATAACAGTCAGGCGCCACTCGTTCGCCGCGTTGCAGAGGAAGCTAACGGAGCAGCGTCTGCGCTAACGACGTCTCGACCTTTCACATTTCGCCACCGCGCCAGAAATACGGCGCTGTCGTCGCACGGTGAATTTTGAGCTTGAGTGACCTATGCTATAGTATTAATGTGAAAGCATTTCTTACCTCACGTGTACACGAGTTGTCACCATGGCGTGTTCTTTCCGAAAGGACACTGTGGCCCTGTAGAGAAGAAGGGAAATGTCAACGGCAGCCGCACGTTCGCCGCGCACACACCCGCCATGTATACGTCGCAGCGTTACATAAGTGTACATATAAAAAACAATAATTAAGCAGCCGATGGAGCTTCAGTGTAGGAAAACTTATGGGGCTTGTTATGCATCACACGTGGAGGTGTCATTGTGCACATTAGTGCGCCCGACTAATAAGCCAGGAGACCCGGGTGCTGCAAAAAGCGCCCGTATACACAGCGCGATGTCAGTGAGTGTTAAAAAATCCCAGGTGAACCCAATTTTCGGAGACCTCCACTACTGCGTTCCTCATAGCCTTGTCGCTTGGGGTGTTAAATGCCTCAAGCCGAACAACCATAACATTTCCAGCAATCATAACATTTTCTGAACATGAAATATTATGACATCTATAAAATAGAAAACGGGTCGGTTAATTGTGTGGGCTTATGCCTATATTATTTAGTATGCCAGCAATTGAGCTGCCATAAGTGTACTAGAAAGAAACGGACTCTAATCCCCATTATGCTAAACGAATGCTAGGAGAGAATCATGCAGAACAGCATACAGAAAACTGTTTTCTTTATTGCTGAGGTCGGGAGGGCGGTGAGGGTACAATTAAAAGGTCACATATTGAAATAGTCGAGTAGCTGTTCCAACTGTACCCGGATATCAAAGTAATGTTAGCTGGACCCTGATGTCTGCTACATTTTCAAAATTTCTTGGTTGATCTAGTGCAAACATGTAAGTTCCTGGAACAAAATGTTGAGAATGCGTGTATATTTCATATACTTTTATGCATCGCTGACAGGCAGAGGCTGGAAGCCTACGTAATGTGTTATGAGGAGGTTTTATTGTGGATGAAAAAGGGAAACAATACTTGGAGGTTTATCCTTGCTATTAAGGCGACATATGTGTTACGCAGTGGTTTCCAATTTTCGGCAGAGATCTATTACACATAGCAACGACGTAGTTCGGAAGTCTTAAACGTCGTTTTGTATTATCATTAGTATTCCGTTTATTATGTAGTATAATCCCAAAACTAAAGATAATTATGAAATATTGTTCTTTTTCAGGACTGCTTTCCACTGCGGCTCAAGGGTGTCTACATAATTAATAATCCTCCTTTGTTTGACGCCATCTTCACAATCGCCAAGCCCTTCATGAACGTGAAAATGGCGAGAAGGGTAAGCACCTAATCTTCATTCAGCCATCACTTCGTATGAAAATAAGCTAATCCTTCAAGAACTCCTTATCGCTTGAGGTATCGCGGAACATACTGCTGTCGGAATGGGCACTAAGTCGAAGAGGCATCCGATTATTCTAAACTGGTTTTGTTGCTACAGGGGCACGCTGCATAGTACTCGTTGGCTGCGTGCCACTATGCACTGCGGAAGCTACCAACACGCGGAAAGAGCCCTCAGAAGTGTAATATATTGGGTGTTTCCGCGAGAATATAAATTTAGTCTGCAGGTTCAAAATAGAAAATAAAGTATCTGCAGGAAGAACTTTCAGCCGCGGGACGCGGCAGACACAATATGTTGCAAAACTCTTGTAAGTATCCAGTATTCATCTACATAACAAAACCCAACTATCACAGTTAAGCGGTTAGCTTCAATACAAAGTTTAAAGCCATGAAGAAGGATTTGCCATTTCAGTTTTTAATGCGTAGGGAAACTCATTTTCTAAAACCCTGCACCGTGAGGAAATCACCTTTTGTTTCGCACGTAACCTAAACAGTCATTGCGAAATGTGGGGTCGTTATGTTTGACAGCGACGAAGCGAAATCAAGCGCACAACAAGAAGCAGTAGAGTAGGCAGTTCGAATCTGCGCCGCAGTCACTGCACTCGTTAATGCCGGACGGCGCTTCTGTCTTCTTGGGTTCTTGCGCGTCACTTCACGGTCACGGTTTTTTTTATGTCAAACTTTCGTGAACTTCAGGCCTCTTTATTCGTTTTTATTCGTTTCAAGAACTGATTCCACATCGTCTCGCTCACGGTTTCCAGCTCCCCTCTGAGGCAAACCCCCGATTGAAATAATTTAAAAGATAATTAGTGAGTTTTAGTTATTTCGTTGTGTATTTAGAAAAGTTTTGCATTAAACTGTGTTCTAGCTCCTGCAGGCATTATTTTTCCATTTAAAACTTACTATTCTTAGGATTTTCTAAGTTTTCGATGAAACACTCAGTATACGTATACGAACCAAATATATTAGCCTGCCAACGTTCACGTGTTTGATATTCAGATCGGACTAGTTTTAGTACCGATCCGATCGGTACCAAAGAGCGGATCTTGTAATCGGTAAGATATCCGATCGCAAGGAAAATTTTCTTTTTCTAAAAACATGATATAAAATACACTGCATTTCCTGGAAGATTACAAATAGAATGACAATTACTTCAATTAATTTAAATAATTTCATTGGAGCGAGGTTCGACTCCATCCTCCTATCGAGCGGAAAGAAAAATGCTGCATCAAATACCAGCATAATGGGCGGAAGATTATAAAAGCTGCTAATCATTTGCCCTCTCAAACAACCCACTCATAGCCTGTAATTCCAGTATTAGACGAAATGTTCTGCTGATATACCAACCAGGTTTGACGTCAAATGCTTGTTTCTCTATCCTGGAGTTTAGATCATTCTTGACAATACGCAGTAGATATATATTTATGCAAATAGGTGTGAAATTTTATATATAATCTCGCCCCTTTTCGCCCCTCCTGCTAGGGCCCAGTTAGGGCCTGCAGTATTTGATAAATAAATAAATAAATAAATAAATAAATAAATAAATAAATAAATAAATAAATAAATAAATAAATAAATAAATAAATAAATAAATAAATAAATAAATAAATAAATAAATAAATAAATAAATAAATAAATAAATAAATAAATAAATAAATAAATAAATATTTTCGCGGCTTTTAGGTAGGTATCATACTGGCAAGCCTTCACATATGGAGAGATATTATAGCTGGTTTCACTGTGCAGCTTTTCCGGAAACCTTTAAAATACGTGTAACTTCAAGATCACCAAATGAGTAGAGTGTAATCATCCGTTCCAGATTCATTTCTTTGGTTACGACTTGAACAAGCTACAGAACCTGGTGCCTGAAGACATCATTCCGAAAGAAGGTGGAGGCGCCCTCGAAAGTTACGACTACAGTGCAATGGAGGAGGAGTTGAAGAGCCACACTGGTTACTTCCGTGAGATCCTCAAGCGCGGTTACCACGACGGGCCAATAATTAATGCGTGAATGGAACGACACACTTGTTCTTGACTAAACGGGCCAAAATAGAGATGGGGACTGGCTGCTCTTTGCCCATTCGCTGAGGTTGATTGCAAATGTTGCTGGGCATTCGAATAGCTCGTGCAAGTGCACACCTAATGCTTCCTTAATGAATTTAAGATTATCTAGAGAACGTTGTTTGAAAGCTTCGGTGAGGCGCAGTGCACCCATCAAATAAATCTCCGGGGAACATTTCTGTTGTAATAATACACATTTTACACGCATGTTTGTTGTTCGTTCTCCTTATTAGTTCCCAATTAGTTTCATGAGCATAGACACAAAATTTGGTGGCATTGTTTTATTGGTAATGATACGTAAGACAGTACTAAATGGAATCATCATGCGCTATTTGCCTATGACAGCAAAATATCTATATTTGAATTTTCTTTATGACTTTGATCTCGGTTCCAACAGTGCGAAGCATTCGTGCGAAACTTGCGAATCTTGCGCTTCTTCAGCCGGATTTCTAGCACATACAAACTTGGCGTAACCCATGATTAATGCACTAAATGTAAAGAAAACCTCCCTTTTATATTTTCATCGATGTCATTCACAGCCTGTTCCAGGTATCTTATCGGCAGTTCTTATCTTACCTCAGTGAAGCATACAAATACCAAGGCATTCATTTAAAGAGTGTTCTAAGTTGGTCTTTTCATATAACTCAGGCTACTAATAAGGCAAACCATGTGCATGGTTACTTTAGGTGAAACCTGCGACAAGCTCCAACGCAAGTGAGCGGTGCCTTCACTCCATCTTGTTCCTTATGCTTTCATCCCACCGCTACACTAACACATATCCTCATGCCCGGCTGATCCTCCCCCGCCGGGCTCGGAGCTCTCCACTTGGGAAGAATGGGAGGCCTTACTGCGAACGACGGACCCCCATCGGTAGAAGACCACCATCACGCGGGCCGCGTATGTGCTGCAGCGACATCGACTGTCACACATATAGTGCAGAGAGGCCGTGCCTGGCCCGGGATTGCGGCCCACACCAGTGGACAATAAAGTTCTCTCGCTCTCTCTCTCTCTCCCTCCGCTTATGTAATACACGTTCATCCTAAATTGGAATAAACATGCACAGTTTGCGATCAACAAAAAAAAAAAAATAACATTTCAACTACTCCAGAAGCAGTACAAAATCGCGCTGCTCCATTCATCTTGTCGGCTTATTCTTACAATGTTTCTATCTCTGAACTAAAGCGTAATGCTGATCTGACAGCCCTAGCTAAACACCTGAATACCAGACTGCGTTTATTTCAAAATTTTTACTACCATCCTTCCCTTAAGTCCACTACCAGTTCCGCACACCACATTTCCGACCGTATAAAATACTACGCGAGAACTCTCTACCCTCCCACTGCCCCGACATCTGGACATTTATCAGCCTTCTTCATTCAAACATCAGGGGATTGGAATGACTTCAAAAATTTCATCATGGATCTAACCCAACAATCGTCATTCATATCATCTATAAGGAGTTCCATCTGGTGAATGTTTCGCCCCGGATGTAATCCCCCTTGATTGATACTTTTTGCTCTAAGCTCGCTTCAACTTTTTATTTCCTATTTGAACCATGAGAGTGCCTGGGGTTATCTTTGTGAAAAACTACTTATATGTATTTCTTTGATTCATTTTCTTCTAACGCATTGTTGCAAATCATGGACTACTACATATAATTTTGCACTGCACATCACAACATACACTAGCAGGTGTCAGTCCAGTGCCCTTTGCTCAACAGGTTGCAGATTTTGCTGTTTATTTTGTTATATTAAATGCAAATCACGATGGTTGTAAATAACAATGTCATAAATAATTACCCTCTTTAAAATATTCTTTTTGTGTTAATTGCCTAGCAAGAATAGTAGCCATGCAAACATTACTCATTCTAGTTACCCCGTAATCCGAAACACATATGCGGAGAGCGCCTAATTCAGTATATTGGGGCGAAATCATGAAAAGTCATACCACTTGAAACAAAAGCGGCTAGAAACCTCCTCTTGTCCATTAACCGTTTTTACACTTACCAGACTGAGCGGTATGTCTTTTGCTGATAATTTATATATGTGCGCTTGGGCGTTGGTCTCTATTGCTGATTATGTACAATAAATAGCTTTGTGTACATTATGCTGAAATAACAGCGTGCACAATGAGCCTCTACTTGTTTCGGCTATTGATCCAGCAAAGTTTGGCGATTGTTTTTGCATTCATCTTGAAAAATGAATAAACAAAGGCGGGCTGGAATCAGCCACCAGCGCAGCGCTGCAACGCTAACTATACTACTTCAGAATGCCTTAGGAAAATGAAATGAAAATAAAGTACTGGCCTGCAAAGAAATGCATACAGTAAGAAGATATCTACGGACCAACAATTAATATAACAAGCATAGGTTCATAGCTCAAACCATATTTTTCAAGATTTTTTTTTTTTTTCATTTGAAGAAATCCACTGTAAATCATTTCCCTTCTCTTGGTTGCGCATAAGTGGGTCCTGCTGCAAAGTGTGACGGCTTTCATCTGTAAACAAATTGCTCTAATTTAACCGCAGCAGACCGCTACACTACGTAAAGAGCAGACAAGAATTTGAAGTTGTTTGTCAGCGCTACAAGGCTGCACACGTAATATACTCAAGCAGTTCTGCAAGCTCTTTTTATCCGACAAGGATATTCTATAGACTACGTTTAGAAGAAATTTTACAGCCGGTAGCTAATTTTTTAACGAAGGCCACAAGGCAACAAAGGAGGAGAACGAAAAAATTTTCGCTTTCTTTCAATATCTTTCATTCTCCCTCTCCGAAAAGACCCCGAGAAGAAAATGATTATCAGTGCTGTGCAGTAAGAACCTGATAGAGCAGTGCTCGTGAACAGGGTTTGAAACGCGCTTTCAACGATGGAGAGAAAACTGCACAATTGATGAATGTTTAATTGATTCTTATTGGTGAGAAGCATATGACTTAATGAAGTCGCTGTACTTTAGGATGACCACTGCTGAGCAACAGAATGTGGTACCTAGATATCAAGTTGGATCTGCAAAGCTTGAACTATCCACCTACCAAAGCAGACTTCGCTTCTGCCTTTTCGTTAAAAATGTAAGACAACGGGAAACACACGAAAACAACTCTCAAGAAAGCAGGCGATGTAGCGCAGCTAGCATCCTTTACATTCGCAGCGCGATCTAAATGCATGAGGCGAAGAGGCTGAAGCAGCGGAAGGTCCTTCCCTCCCACCGAAGCATTCGAGCCAACAACAATGCGGCTCGGACGTCTGAGACGCCAGGATCCTGAGATGCGGGTCGGTGAGGCTCAAGCCGCTCGTGAAAAATGCACGATCCTCGGGTGCGGACTCTGCAAGCAGAAGCCGGCCGTGAATGATACCAGGAAATGCACAGCCCTATGGATCACTGCCTTGTCGTGGCGGAGGGGCTTGCGAAACTCGATGAAGTCGTGAGCTCTGCTGTGTAGGGCCACCCAAGATAGACAGGTCACGGCAGAGAGTTCTGACAAAATGTGATTCACTGGAGAAGGTAATGGCAACCCACTCCAGTATTTCCTGCCAAGAAAACCCTATGGCCAGTCACAATACCATTATCGATATGGCGCCGGAAGATGAGCCCCCCAGGTTGGAAGGCGTCCCACATGTTACTGGGGATGAACAAAGGGCGATTCCTAGTAGCTCCAGGACGAATGAAGCGGCTGGGCTAAAGCCAAAAGGACGCTCAGTTGTGGATGTGTCGGGAAGCGACCGGAAAGTCCGATGTTGCAAGGAGATATATCACATAGCAACATGGAATGTAAGATCTATGACGCAAGGTAAACTGGATATCGTCAAGCGAGAAATGGACAGATTGAACATTGATATCTTAGGTATCAGCGAGCTCAAGTGGACCGGAATGGGAGAATTTAACTCCGGCGACCATTATGTCTTTTATTGTGGGCACGAATCCAAGAGAAGGAATGGGGTCGCTCTCATAGTAAACAGAAGAATGAGCAAAGCAGTGCTAGGGTACAACCCCAAAAACGACCGAATGATTTCACTTCGGATCCAAGGTCACCCTTTCAACATAACAGTTATCCAAGTCTATGCACCGACCACTGCTGCTGAAGAAGCTGACGTTGAGAGATTTTATGCGGACCTACAATGCCTTTTAGACCGCACCCCATCATCAGACGTCGTTTTTCTCATAGGAGACTGGAATGCTAAGGTCGGGAGTGAAGAAATATCCGGAATTACGGGCAAGTTCGGTCTTGGTGAGCCAAATGAAGCTGGGCAGAGGCTAGTAGAGTTCTGTCAAGAAAACAACCTGACCATAGCGAATACTCATTTTCAACAGCACAAGAGGCGCCTGTACACATGGATTTCACCGGACGGTCTGTACAGGAATCAGATCGATTATATTATTTGCCGGCAGAGATGGAGAAGCGCTATACAAGCAGTAAAAACAAGGCCTGGGGCCGATTGTGGCACCGATCATCAGCTTCTTGTTGCCAAAATTAAGCTTCGATTGAGGAAAACGCAGAAAACTAGAAGGCCTTTCAGGTATGATCTGGATCAGATTCCATTAGAATATGCTGTGGAAGTGAGGAATCGATTTCAAGAATTAGATCTAGAAGACAAAGAGCCCGAAGAGATGTGGACTGATGTTCGTGATATAATACAAGAAGTTGCTACTAAGGTAGTTCCAAAGCAAAAGAAATGCAAAAAAGCAAACTGGTTATCTGAAGAGGCTTTGCAAATAGCTGAGGAAAGGAGGATGGCAAAAGTTATGGGGGAAAGAGAAAGATACAAGGTTCTCAATGCGGATTTTCAGAAAATAGCAAGGAGAGATAAGAATGCCTTCCTGAACATACAGTGTCAAGCAGTTGAGGACAACAGCCAATTAAGGAACACAAGAGCTCTGTATAAGACAATCAAAGATACCAAAGGAAGCTTCTGTGCTAAGCTGGGCGTGATAAAGGACAAACGAGGCAAGGACCTCACTGAAGCCTCAGAGATAAAGAAGAGGTGGCAGGAATACACAGAAGAACTGTACAAGAAGGACCCGGATGTGCAAACCCAACATAGGACGGTTGTGATTACTGATCTCGAGCCGGGCATCCTGAAGAGTGAAGTTGAATGGGCCTTAGCCAGCCTTGCTAAGAACAAAGCTAGCGGAATTGATGGTATTCCAGCTGAGTTGCTTCAAAACCTCAACCACGACGCTGTTAACACACTGCATACATTATGTCAAAAGATTTGGACAACCCTGCAGTGGCCACAGGATTGGAGGAGGTCAGTTTACATCCCCATTCCAAAGAAAGGCAGTGCCAAAGATTGTTCCAACTACCGCACGATCGCGCTTATTTCGCATGCTAGCAAGGTGATGTTAAAAATCCTGCAAGGTAGGCTGCAGCAGTATGTGGATCGGGAGCTTCCGGACGTGCAAGCTGGGTTTCGCAAGGGCAGAGGAACTAGAGACCAAATTGCCAACCTTCGCTGGATCATGGAAAAAGCAAGAGAGTTCCAGAAACCCATTTACTTCTGCTTTATTGATTATGCGAAAGCGTTTGACTGCGTAGATCACAGCAGATTGTGGCAAGCTCTCCAAGAGATGGGAGTTCCAATTCACCTCATCTGTCTCCTCAGGAACCTTTATGAAGGGCAAGAGGCCACAGTCAGAACTGGGCATGGTCTTACTGATTGGTTTCCGATTGAGAAAGGGGTGCGGCAAGGCTGCATACTGTCGCCCTGCCTATTTAACCTATATGCAGAGTGCATCATGAGAAAGGCCGGTCTGGACGAGTCTTCAGCTGGAGTGAAGATTGCTGGAAAACGTATCAACAACCTTAGGTATGCGGATGATACCACTTTAATGGCAGAAAGTGAAGTGGAACTCAAAAGACTTCTGATGCGCGTACAAGAAGAGAGTGAGAAGTTTGGGCTTAAACTGAACATTAAAAAGACGAAGATCATGGCGTCTTGCCCTATCAAGTCCTGGAGCATCAATGGACAAGAAGTGGAAGCTGTGACAGATTTTCTGTTCTTGGGCGCCAAGATTACCTCGGAAGGAGGCTGCAGCCATGAAATTAGGAGACGCCTGCTTCTGGGAAAGAGAGCAATGGTTAGCCTTGACCGCCTAGTAAAGAGCAGAGACATTAGTATGCCAACCAAGATCCGTATAACCCGTGCTATGGTCTTTCCAGTTGTGATGTATGGATGCGAGAGTTGGACTGTGAAAAAGGCTGACCGCCGAAGAATTGACGCGTTTGAATTGTGGTGCTGGCGAAAACTCTTAAGAGTTCCTTGGACTGCCAGAAGATCAAATCAGTCGATATTGTCGACCATAAACCCTGACTGCTCATTGGAGGGTCAAATTCTAAAGTTAAAGCTCAGCTACTTTGGTCATCTGATGAGAAGAGAGGAGTCGCTGGAGAAAGATTTGATGTTGGGAAAGGTTGAGGGTCGCCGGAGAAGGGGTAGGCAGCGAACGCGATGGTTAGATGGCATTCTCGAGGCATTGCAGATGAAGCTATGTGATGTTAAGAAGATAGTGAGAGACCGGAAAGCGTGGCGTGACATGGTCCATAGGGTCACGAAGAGTCGGACACGACTGAACGCCTGAACTGAACTGATAGTTAGTGCCAGCTTCCAGGCTCAGTTTCCAATGGCGGCCTGCCCAGAACCAGAAATCCGCTGCCTCATAGGCATGACCGCCGTCATGGTCAGTTGCTCCGCAGCCGGGATTCAGGTCCGCGGGTTTCGTTGCCACGATTAGTTTCCTGACCCTGGCAACGTTTAATGCTGGAACCCTAGCTAGGGAAGCTAGTTTAGCAGTGCTGTTAGAGGAACTGGAGGGTATGAAATGGGATGTCATAGGGCTAAGTGAGGTTAGGAGGCCAAATGAGGATTACACTCTACTAAACGGCGGGCATCGTTATCGAGGTTTACCGGAGAGACGAGAACTAGGAATAGAGTTCCTTGTCAAGCAGCATACAGCTGATAAAATAGATTAATTCTACAGCATTAATGAGAGAATGATAGGCATCGTAATTAAACTTAACAAGCGGTATAAGCTAAAGGTTGTGCAGACCTATGCGCCTACATGTAGTCATGATAATCAGGCAGTCGAAAGTTTATATGAAGATGTTGAATCGGCAATAAGGAAAGTAAAAAAATTACCGACGATTACGTTACTTCCTAATGCGAAATTTGAGCGCAGCAAATAAGCTGTTTCACCTTTTCGATAGATTGAGGCAAAGAAATCGAGCAACACATGTATGCGCTATGGCTCAGAAAGAACTGGCAGATAATTTCGCAGTGGCGAACGGCAGCGGCAATTTCGGCTCGGGCGGTGCACATATACAGATCCGCCGCCACTGATCTGGCTCTCTGATTGCCACCGCACAGGGGTTGCATTGGAGGAGGAGCGAAGAAAGGAATTAAGTTCGAGCCGGCGCTTTGACAACCGGAGACTCGCAGGAAGAGGGGGGAGGGGGGCGGCGTGTACACCCAGCGGAAAACGATGGGGGCAGAAGCGCGCGCAGCAAGCGGACAACGCGATAAAGGGAGGAGGGAAGAGATAGCAGCGACTGACTGATGCTGCTGACGCCGATAGTGAGTCAACCCCAGCTGCGGAGTTGGTTTCAGGGACAACGCCGCCGATGCCGACGCAAACAATGTGATACCCTCGCTTCCGTAGCGCCAAGAACCATGTCTAGCCGTGGGAAGGTGGTCACGTATTCGTCGACGTGCCGGGGCCTACGTGAAATAACCGGCGCGTCGGCAACTGAAGAGCACCCTATTCGCCACACAGGAACAGGGGGGGGGGGGGGGACCCTCCCCTCCTCTTTCTGCATGGCGGCGACGGTGTTCTATGCAGTCACGTTATCTTGACTCTCTAGCGGCGTCAGCGACATCCAGCGGTATCAGTCGGTCGCTGCTAGCGCTGGGGGGATGAAAGGGCGGCGGAGCTGGTTACGAGGCCGACGCCGACGCGAAACCCAGGAACGGACGCCATAGAGCTGCGCTCTAAAACGCAGTATACTGTACTGATGGGTGACTTCAATGCCAAGGTAGGCACAAATCAAGCTGGAGAGAGACCAGGAGTGGGTAACTATAGCATAAGCAGGGGGCATTTATTAGTTGAGTTCACAGAACGCAGTAGCCTACAAATCATGAATACCTTCTTCAGCAAACGGAAGAACCGGAAGAGGACATGGAAAAGCCCTAAAGGGGAGACTAAGAATGAAATTGAGTTCATGCTGTTTTCTAAACTTGTAATTGTGCAGGATGTAGAGGTAAGCAGAAATATTAGATGCAGTGACCACAGGATGGTAAACATCTCGCGGTAATCTGGATGCGAAGAGAGAACGGAAAATATTGGTAAAAAGAAGTCAATCAAGAAATTATTGGTGAAGGGAAAGTAGAAGAATTCAGGATCTCGCTGAAGAAGAAAGATTCAGCACTTACCGAGGAAGCCCACCTTAGCCTAGAAGCACTGAACAATAATTTCAGAGATATCATTACTGTGTGCGTGGTAGAAGTAGGCGGCATATAGGATAGTTAAAGAGAATACTGGTAAACTATCTAAGGAGACAAAGATTTTATTAAGGAACGCCAAAGTATGAAAGCCTCCAACTCAGCCGACAAGATAGAATTGGCCGAGATATCAAAGCTAATCAATAAGCGTCAAGTTGCCGACATGATGAAGTACAACATGGAGAAAATTGAGCATGCTCTAATGAAGGGTAGTAACCTAAAAGGGGTGGAGAAGAAATTGGGCACATACAAAAATCAGATTTGTGCACTGAGAGACCCCAAGGCGGGCAATATCATTACTAATATGAACAAAATAATCAAGGTAGCCGAGGATTTTTATACTGATCTATATAGTAGCTCAAATAGTCAGGAAAATAATGAGATTGGCAGTAGTGAAAAGCAGTCAGACGTTCGGCCAGTATTGAAGGACAAGGGAAGGACAAGAAAGCCTTAGAAGCTATGGAAAGGAGAAGCAGCAGGGGAGCATTAGGTAACTGCAGGCTTTTTCAAGGATGGAGGGTATTCGGGCTAGCAATACTGGCCACCCTGTATACGCAATGTCTGATGACTACGAAGGTACTGGAATCATAGAAGACTGCTAAGACTCTCTTAATTGACGTGAAAAGGGGTACTAAGGACATGAAAAAATACACACTATTCAGCTTACTATCCGCTACGTACATGGTTTTTATATTAAGGTAACCACTGATAGGATCAGGACAACCTTAGACTTCAATCAGCCAAAGGATCAGGCAGATTTTCGGAACGGGTACTTCACCATCGATCATATCCGTACTATCAACCGGTTCATAGTAAAGTGCTCGGAACGTAACCATGCCTCTATTCATAGCATTCATTGACTACGAGAAAGCATTTGGCTCGGTCCAAACCTCAGCAGTCGTGCAGGCATTGCAAAATCAGGGTACAGGTGAGTCTTATGTGAAATTTCTGGAAGATATCTATAGTGGTTAAACAGCAACCACTGTCCTGCATAAAGAAAGTAATAAAATTTCAATTAAAAAAGGTGTTAGGCACGGAGACAGAATCTCTCCACTGCTATTTACAGCTTGCTTAGACGACCTATTCAGAAACATAGAATGGGAGCAGTTAGGGATAAGGAAAGACATAGAATACTTGAGTAATCTGATATTTGCTGATAGCATTGCCTTGCTAAGTAACTCAGGGGAAAATTTGCAACGAGTGATTAATGACCTAGAAAGGAGAAGCCAAAACGGCAGGCCTAAAGATTTATATGCATAGGGCTAAAGTAATGTTGAGCAGCCTGGGAAAGCAATAGCAGTTTAAAATAGGTAGCGAAGAGCGGAAAGTCGCAGGCGAATGTCTGCTTAGGACAGGTAGTCCGGACCACTAAAAGGAAATAAATAGGAGAATAAAATTCGGAACGATCTCATTTGGAAGGTACTCCCACATTATGACAAGCAGTTAACCGATATCGCTCAAGAGCAAAGCATATAACAGTTGCATCTTACCTGTACTCACCTATGGGGCTTAAATGTGGAGGCTAACGAAAAGGGTTCTACTTAAGTTGAGGACAACGCAGAAATATATATGGAGCGGAAAATGATAGATGTACCGAAAAGAGATAGGTACCGTACAGAGTGGGTAAGAGAAATAACTCGAGGTATTGACATTCTAGAGGAAATCGATAAGAAGAAATGGACAGGAACTAGG
>NC_139347.1:32308948-32328948 GCF_055883805.1 Amblyomma maculatum | reverse complement strand
TTCAAAATATGGTAACCCATCCTCTTCGGTATCGGTAAGGAAGTAACGGATTGAAATCGACTGCCATTAGTTACCTGCATCGAATATTCTGGGCGATAGATGCGCCTTATAGCGCCGGACGAACGCAAAACAAAAACATTACCAAAATTAGCCACAAAACATTTTTTATTGAAAACAACAACTATCAGTAGATGTCCTCTGTCTCCCAGTAACGTTCCGAAGCGACATCAGCTATGAGCGATACCATGCTTGATAGGCTTGGATTTACGCAGGCTTGTTGGGGTTCCTAAACCTCTGCTTGCATCGCTCAGCACAAGGGTATTTTTGCATTTTGCCTACATCGAAATGCAGCCGCCGAGACTAGAATTGAACCCGCTTTTTTTTTTCTTTTTTTTTTGGGGGGGGGGGGGGGGGGGATCAGTAGTCGAGCGATGAAGCCGCTGTGCCCCTAAGAGTCTAATAATGATCATAGGTATTAGAAAGGCTGGCCATTCGGGCAAACAATGTGTTTTCTCAGCATTTGGTGCTTGAGCACTGAATGCATTAACGAGCTTTTGTTGTATACAAGTATTTTTTTTTTTCACCTTGATATAAAATGACGGATTCTCCCATACGTCTGCCCTTAACTTTAGCCCGATGTCAATGGAACGCCTAAGCTAACATGTAACATTTTGAAGAGCCACTATTGTCCCTCTTTAGCCATCGCTTATATCACGACAACAACGCAAATGGGACGATAGCAATTTATTTGATGCTGGTGGCAGCCATAGAGAACGAGGTCACCATTTCTTGTGACTCAGGGGCTTTTTGTGTAAATATTTAAACGTGGAGACTAGCTCATTGTATTATACCGCACATTTGCAGCTTTAGATAGAGGTCTGAGCTTTCCTAACAAATCTCCAAATCCACAAAATCTTCACAGGCGGTGTACACGCTAGCAAAAGATGATCTGTTTTAGTGCAGTGTGCTGCTACTTGGCACTCAGTGCTCTTTCCTGATAGGCAGCGCCCTGGCACATCATGGATAATTTCCCAAACTCATGCTGGCGGTGCAAGACCAGAATTATAACAATAACAAAGGCCTTTATTTTGCTTTTAAAAACAGGTTGTCCAAGTTTCAAGTAATCCGCTGTCTACCTCTTTATTGGTTACTGTGTCGCAGCCGTCGGAGCAGTGCAGCATCGGAGCTTTCCACCCAGTCGCTGCAACCTTGCAGCGCCCTGCATTGCGGCCATTTAGAACGACGCTTGCCCGAAGCAAGACTAGATCGAAAGACCGGGCCGTGGAAGGAGAAAGTGAGATATTGCCTATGCAGAAAAGCACGACCACGATAGCGGCGGCACAAACAACATCAGGTGGAAAGTGAGGCAGTTGCGAAAGGCCCTGCCTAGAGCGTATTTGGCCGCGCCGATTGGCGCAAACGAGTAGGGTGGCCTTTTCGCTTTTTATACTTCTTTTCCTCTACCTCTGCAGCCGCGGAAACAGTGGGACTCGAAGTCTAAATTTGTCTCCATGTATTGCAAGTAGCTCGCGAAGACACTTTATTCACCGTGTATAGAGTTGCGGAAGCGCAGAGCCGAAGATAGCCGCTGATTCAGCTGATCTTGCAGTGAAGTAAACGGTACCTGTTTATTATTCGGGAGGCCGCCAAAGAGAAAGGGAGTTGGGCGCGAAGAGTCTGAGGATATAGTGTGTCGAGGCCGCGCGAATTCAAGGCCATGACGCGAAAACGCCTCTGGTGGGCGCGACTGCAGACTTAGTATACGCACTTCACGACAGGCGAGTGTAGCATAGTAAGCTAAGTCTCGTGATCACTCACGAGTCTTTTCACGAGAGGAGGCGAAGTTAAGGATCCTCGTCCTAACTATTGCTCTGCCGTTGGAGAAGCGAAGGAGCATATCTTCATAATTTATTCCCATCAACGCTTGCTCCTCTGCCGCTGCTCGTGAAGGCAGCATTTTAGAAGAAAAGGGGCCCTCAGAAGGAAGAAAAGGCTTCAAACGGCCAACGAAGTTTAGCGGTGAGTGACAAGTCATCCTTTCCTTTTCTGTAGTAAGGGGGAGTTGAATCATTGAATTCCAATTCACTACAGACAGAAAAAAAAAGTGTAAAGCTACTTCTAGAGAGTGAGCAAATGACAAATTCTCAAGCATGGATGCAAACCTACTGACTTTCCTGGCGTCGTTCCCTCGTGTAACCTACATCAGCGTGGCGAATTTCTAACAGTGCGGTCTTTGTCACCGCAGTTGGTCACTTCGTTGAAGAGCCGGACCAGCTAGTCACTGGAAGCGTATATTAACATGCCATGTATTCTAGCAACGAATGTCAAATAAGCCGTTAAGACACATTTCACCTGATCCCGGTCAAATATTTAATTTCACGAGCGTTGTGATTGCGAATGAAGTGTAGCCCCAACTACTTCTCTAGGGCGACTGCGCGTCACCCGACGCGTAGCGGCCCCGTCAGCGCTTCGATGATCTTTTCGTGCCTCGCGGATGGCGCGCGCCTCTTTCCTGCGGCCCGCACCTTTCCCGCCTCCCACTCTACCGCCCTATATCTAAATCCATTCTTAATTATTCCTGCTCATTGTCTTAAGTATTACGGCGACACAAACAACCCGTTAACTCGGATTCACATTCTGAATTATGCATGTTAATATCCGTAACTATTATGACGAAACAAACATCCCGTTCACTCAGCATATCAAAAGGTTTGCGCTAATGCCTTGTGGGGCGCAATAATATTGTTCTGCTCGGAAGCTCTATGTTTTCATTAGGCATGCTTAGTGTTTTGAGCCAATGGTTACAGCTAGATGCGCAGAAGCGGTGACAGTAATGTCTTTGCAAAATGTGGAACTCATGCAATTTGCCCCTCGCTCACCTGATGGAGCACTTGAAGATTCAGTGGGCGGGCCCCAGCGCTATGAAAAATGAGCGCGGGAATTTATTTAACCTTGAAGAAATACAGCAACATATCTGAGTACGTTTTCTTCTCCGTAATTATACTTAAACCTCTAGAGTTTGCGATGAGGCGGAAATTACTCATTGACCTTCACCCAAGCTCAGCCAGACAAGCACAAGGAAAGCTACAGAGCTTTCAGAGAAATTTTGTAGTTCCTGTGAGAGCTGAAAATTTCGTGTAGGTCAGGGGTTCAAAGCCTGTATGAGGCTGTTGCTCTACCAACTGAACTAACCAGGACGGCTAGCAGATCCGACAGCACAACGAGAGTGGATAGATTAACAAATCAAATTGAAAAGGGTGTTGGTAATGGTTTTTTAACGACGCCGTCATAATATACGGATTTCCGCGTTGTATTAGCTTGCGACCATTAAACTATTTATAACTGAACTCCTTCTTTCATATTTCGGTTTCATCCAACGAACACAAATTACGATCCCAAAGGTGCCTTTATGCGAATTAATCCATATAGAAAGTATACCGTGTAATAGCTGATGCGCCCTTTCTTTTGATTTCATTCTTTAGGTTCACTAGTATGAGCCGTAGTGAATGAAAACAATGCATCAGCGGCTATAATACAGTACTTTGTATGTGTCATCTGACTTAAAACTAGCTTGAACGTCAGAACCATCGTTCGGTCACTGAAACCAAAACTCAAAGGCCGCCTGGAAAGAATTTATTATAGACTATTATATAAAATATAATCTAATTAAAGTACAATTTCTCACTTTGGAGATTAATAATGCTAGAGCCACGTTGAACAGTTCGAAGCAAGCTCATTATGATTTGCACCTTTCATAAAAGCTGCTTACATGCAGCTCGAAAACAATGTTATCCGCGCGGTAAACTGCCCGTGGTGTTGATAATGGCATGGCTGGAACTAAGTCGAAGGAAGAAAGTGAAACGTTACCGCGAATTGGGACTTCTTTCAGTGTCGTTTCTGCGCTGCTTCGTCCGGTTCTACCGTGAGTCTTATGTCTCGTAGATGTCCATGACTTCATTCCTTTAGCTAGCTACAGTGCGCCCATTACGCCGCAAGGCCCGGTTGCAATAGCGCTGCCGTGAATCAGGGTGATGCCTTTTTTCTCATACACAATTTCAAGAGAGGTTTAACAGCTGTAGACTATGTAGCAAGACATTAGACATGGAGCGAGGAGAGTTTATCTACTTATAAACAGCCCTTCTAACAATTATTGTTTGTTATTTTATTTCCCATTCAAGTCGCCGTCAGTAGCGAACGCGGAGGGGCCTGTGACCAGAGATGCTTTCTTTGTGGCCTGTTATTCATAAACAAATTAATTTGATATGCAATTTCTAGCCTAATGGCCCCGCAAAGTACTGGCGTGGCGTGTGTTTTTTTTTTTAAATTGGGCTTTTTTTAACGTACGAGTTTTCACTTTTAAACTTTGCCTTAGGCAGCAGCTTTGCACAACCAGTTTCTCTGACGACAACCCTAAATTCTCCCCATTTAGAACATCAGCCTGCCATGAAGAACAAGAGGATGATTGCTGCTGCCTCCGACATGCCACCCACACGAGAAAATGTGCCCCAGTTTAATTTGGAGGACACCTTTAGGACAAAGGCGGACGCCCTCAGTCAACTGCGCGAACTAATTGCAGGTGTGTACGTAACACTACGTAAGTAGCACAATATAGGCCTTAGCAAAAAGTGCCCTGAGGAATTGGTAATAAATCAATGAGCACGGCGAACTGGAACAATTAGAATGCGGTCATATAAGAAAAACAAGAACTGTGTTTGTCTGTTATTCTTTGTTGTCCCTGTTTTTCGCACTTCTTTTTCTCTATGAATTGGTATAAGGCCGTTATACAGTAAATGTGTGTCAATATAACGGCACGCAGTACATCTCTAACTGCCCACCAGTCATTTTTATTGAGTAGTGTAGATCTTGGGGGCTTATTACGATCCAACATCACATTTTTCTCCTTTTCTTGCGTTGGTATATGCAACACTCTCTACAGTCATTCATTGGCTCATACAAGACCAATGCCAGTTTTTATTCCCTTCACTGAGGAGAAGCTAGTGCAGTTTAAGCTACTGCTTTCATGCGACAAAGAATATTTTAACTGCTGCGATATAAATAATTATAATTAATTAATTTATAAATTATTGATTTCGTTGCACTACCTGAGAAAACATGCGCATTTGGTGGATTCCATGCAAGTAGTACATGCATATGCCTGGCGAGAATCATAAGTTCTAGTTCTGTGAATGGCATTGAGCTAACGAAGCAAGAAACTATGAAAATAAGAATATGTCAGTACAGTAATGCTGACAGAGAGTATCTTTAGGACTGTTTCTTTATATTTTTATTTTTGTTGACATATCGTTGCTGGTTCATCAGGTGAACCATCGTTGGACTGTCCCACGGATGATGACTTCCTACTCAAGTACATACGGGGTCGGAAGTACAATGTAAAAGAGGCATTCCGAACGATTAAGCAATACTTCAAAGTGCGCAGAAAGAACCCGGACATGTTCGAAGATCTGGATCCGTACTCTATTCCGTTAGATGTCATTTGCCAAAAGCACCGGCTAGTGACAGCATCCCGAGAAAAAGACGTCAACGGAAGAGCTGTGATTTTGTTGAAGATAGGTAAGCAGCATGCAAGTTTTGACAATTTTTGACTTCGTTTGAATGACAGCCTGTCTATAAAAGTTAAAAGAATGAGAACAACGATGTTCGCCTGCATATTATCTAGCTTGGGTCGAGGTATGATGCTCCCAAGCCCCGTGACGGCGCGCATGTTACCACGAACAATACGCACGTAATTACAGGGTATCACAGCCACGCGCGTGATGTGAGGTCATGCAATTTCTGCAGCGGACTCTATTGAGAGCCGCGGCGGGGAAAGAGAGAAAAAGGTGAGAGTGCGGCTCAAGTTATACACTTGCTTCTTTATTATAAAGAGTGAACATATGCCTTTATGTGTCTAGGTTGCCTATATAGCACGTTTCTCGGACATATTCTCTCCTGTGCGTATGATAAACAAAATTGTCTTTCATCATTCCCAAAAACACAGAACGCTACCCGTAGATCATGCGAAAAAACAATACGTTATTTAGATGGTTTGTTTTATGCATGTTTTTTATATAAGGTATTTCCGCGAGTCGATTTGTCTTTTGGATTGTGTTCTATTGCTTTTAGGAGCCTGGAACACCGACGTATGCCCTCTAAACGAGTTCTTTAAAACTGGCATAACTCACGTGGAATACCTTCTTTTTGAGGAGGCAGCTCAGCTCAATGGTTTCATCTTCATGATGGACTTCAAAGGTCTGAGTCTCTATCATTTGCTTCACTACACGCCGTCAGTCATCAAGCGACTTTTCGGCCTGATGCAGGTGAGCGGCAAGGTTTCGTTTCTCCCCTGCGCGCGAATGAGGTATAACCACAGAGATGCGCAATATGAAGTTTCGTAGCTTAAGCATTTGATATGCATCCTTCAAGTACGGTCTAAAGGTGTTTTCATCGTTAAGGCGATTAGAAAAATGCTTCAAGTTTCCGTTTTCTAGAGGTTCAAAGCTACGCGTAGTTCTTAACACCCCTAAGTTCAACTTATCCAACAACTCAGAAGCACAAGCAGCGGCATATGAGCTGCACACCCTTGGAGATGGGCATAAGTATTCAAGAACAAGTACAGTGTGATGCGCGCACACCTGTTTGAAAAAGGAAACTGATAGGTAATGATGAGTGCGTGACAATGCTCAAAATGTGTTACCATGCCCCCCCCCCCCCCCCCCCCAATCCAACTTACCTAAGAGAGAAAACCAAAGTATATTTAGCATCCAACAAATAATAAATAATAATTAGTTCACAGAGAGGGAAAGGCGCAGTATCTGTCACACTTGTGTCTGTGGACACCGCATGTCTGTGTTCACGTTTGGATTGTTCCGGAAAAAAAAAAAATAGATACTCCTTTCGGGTGTGTTATATCCCCTCCAAAAGTAAAGTGCCTGCCCCATCGACATATTCGCCAGCCGCCGTGGATTAGCTTGTTTAACTACCGGCTCTGGCAGATGCTCATTTTGGAGGCTGGAATAGAAAGGTCTTCCGTAATGTGAGTACAGGGCACAATACGGAACCTATACGTAGTCACAGCTAAACCATCCTTTACGGATGCTTCATTTCTCAGATACTGCATTGGTCTCGCATACGATTGTTTCATATCGCTTATTAGTAATGCATGTCAGAAAAATGACGTTTGCCTTTGTTTTTGTTTTTTTTGTTCCTTTTACTATAATTTGTAGCACTTGAAAATTGAGGGGACATGAAATAAATACTTAACAGATGTATTTCTACGCCAACACGTTAACTAATGTAAGTTGATAAAAATTATACAACTAGTGATTTTTGAATGCATCATCACGGATACAGGTGCGTCACAAGCGCTCCAGAGACGGTTCCATATCCGTTCTTACGCTGCCCAGCTGTTAGTAGTGAGCGCTAACGTGACTAATATGTATGCTTATTCCGAAGCTGTCGTTCTCCATTGTTCTGCTTCGGAGGGAGTGGAAACTTCTAGTTATGTCATTGCTTACTCAATGCTTGCACTAAACAACGTAATTTGCTTTGTACAGCGATGTTTTAACACTCGAATTACGTGGCGCAGCGTAGAGTCGTACGCAGCTTATAGTAGAGGACTAGCAGCATATTTTTACAAATCTGTCAGAAAGCGCTTTACGGGCACTTTTGTAGAAAAGAATCGCGCGCTGCTGTGTGCAGCCTGCATTACAGACTTCCACCTCCTCCTTATGGAGCTCTCATCTGTAGTACGCAATCTAGATGATACTGATGTGCAAGATTTACCAGAAAATCACAGAACTGTCGCGGGATTCAGTAATGTGTTATTAGAGGACGGTTTCAGTGGGAGGAATTACTTCGACGATTTAATGCTGATTAAAGACGTTTCAGATATTTTTAGTTTCATCCTCTCATACCGTTTTCAAACCGCTTCAGCTTAACGTCTTTTTGGAGAACTTTCTTCAAGATGAAAAGGGCGATATTATGGTCTCTAAAAGGGGTTCGCTTATCTACTCTGTTGTAAAACGTTTAATTCGAACTGTACCCCGGTTTTCGACGCACAATCTTTATGTCAAACTATGAATACATCAGATGCTGTGCTACCAACTACAAAAAGAGTAGGCAGTCGATCTATTCTTGTGCAGGGCATGAGTTCCCCGCGCCAACTCCGCCCGAAAGCTCACACGAGACAGCGCCCTCTCATTCGGTTGGGCAGTGCTCGGCCTAGTCACGTTATCTCAAACAAACAACCAACACTGACTATCAGAGGAGAAATTACCTAGTTATAGCTACACTCTAAAAACAAAGCACTACTAAAGCTTATTATAAGCACAAAATTTTGGTTCTCTTTTTTGCTTGCCGACCATATTTTGCAGTCGCATTGTCTGCTCACTTCCTACCACAATGCACGTTGGCCTTTGAAATGATAATAAAATAGTTTGGCACAAGCCTAATAATAGAAATAAAATGTAGAAATAAAGCATTATTTTTTGCTCATTGGTTTGGTGTTTGTCGTTTATTGGTGCGCACAATTTTTCCGTGTAAGAGCGCAGGTAGGTAAAGGCGAGATGTCTGGCAGGCCCTTTAATATTGCGTCCCTAGTAATAAATGCCATATACAAATTATACAATATAAAATATTTGGTACCAAAGAAAATTAATTTTGATAAATATATGTCTAGGAGACGTTAGTAATGTTGTAACGTGAAAAATAAACTCTGATAATTAAAATAATTCTGCAAGAAAACTAATATGTTCAAGAATTATACATTTTATTTCAGCATGGTACTCCAAAGCACATATATCTCCACGCTATCTTGCTTTCCTGGCTCGATACGAAGATCTCGAAGGCAATTCGAGCTGCGCCCTGCTACCAGCTATAGTTTTAAATATTTTTGCTTTAGGAGAAACTGAAGACCATGCAGCAAAAAGATTGTTAATATATAATAAATTCCGCAGCTTTACACTGATTTATGTTCTGTTAAGTACGGGGAACTGGTAATTACATTGGACGCGTAATAATGGTTGATTACCTAGGCAAGGACCAGTTTTGAACTAATGTCGTCCAGTACTTCTTATGACCTGGTGCAGCTATTCTCATTGTTGACAAACTATAATACCCTTTAGCTATACTATATATGTACTCTTTTTTAAAGCTTTCCTGTTGGAAAAGTGAAACTTATTAATTAGGTCAACCTTGATTTCAGGACTGCTATCCACTACAGCTAAAGGGAATCTACGTAGTTAATAATCCATCCCTGTTCGACATTCTCTTTGCAATCGGGAAGCGTTTCATGAAGGCGAAGTTGGTGAGGAGGGTAAGTATATTAACAGTTTTCGGGCGTTAGATTTTCTCTCCCCAATCTACCTGAGCGTTGAAACACTTACTGAAATGTAAGGTATCGCTGGGAAAAAATATTGGAAAACAAAACAGAGACAAACAAACATCAACAACCACCTCCTTATGGAAGTAAAATTCCAAACACCGAGTTTTTTATACCTTCATGAAAGAATGAGCCCAGCTGAAGACCTGAAACTATTTAATAGAGCGACAGGTTCGCATCGCATACTAATTGTATCACCACCAAGCGGTGTGCACATCGTCATTATTCTATGCACTCTGTCGCGGCCGGCGATTTGATCCCGCGCTTTTGATAAGCACTTGAGCGCGTTTAGTCATTATGTACCGTAGAGTACATGTCTGCCTAAAATCTGAACCTATCATGGGGGTCTCAGAGCAAGAAATGTTTGATGACTTCAGTACTTTCCAAATCTACCGCCTTTTCAAGGCGATGTTCGTCTAGCACATGCAAGCATAGAAAACGCTAGCGCTGGCACAAGCATATTTATAGACACTAAATGCACAGACAAAAGCCAACCAAATGCAGAGAAACTATCCCACTCAAAGAGAGAAACGTGGACACTACAAGTATTTACAGTCTTGGTCACAAGTGCTGAAGCCAAAGGATGTTCGTCTCAGTCACAAAATGAAGCCGTCACGGCAACATTATATAAAGACTAAAGGACCGCGAAATGTTATGAGGTAATTTTTTGGTGTGATAAGAAATCATTTCCGAGCATTTTAAGTGCCATCTAGCGTTTAATGAGGGTATGATAGCTTTATTTTTCGGCTGACATAAAAATCATTTGTCTTCAGCACCTTTGACCAAAAATGTACCTAGGCGGTGGTGCAAAAGCATCTGCGAGAGATGTTACGAAAGCGGATTCAAATCTAATCATATAAATATTTATTTCCCACCTAACAATACAGTATAGGAACCGTAGCAGAAAGCTGCCTCTGATCAGCGTGACGAGTATACAGTCCTAGTGATCAGGACAGAAGCAACACAAAAGTTTCAGCAACTTTTGAACAAATAATTCAGGAAACACTGTAGAATACACAAAACAACAAGATATGTAAAATAAATCACGTCATTCAAAAACACATTGTGAGCTCTCGAAAAAAAACAACAGAAAAACAAATCGAAATTAGTGCGACAATAGCTATTCATTATAACAATATAACAAAAAAAGCATTACAAAGATGTAGACATGTTCAAAAGTATGAAAAATGCAATGTTGGCAAGGAACCTAGATTAGTGCAGTTGTAGGCCAGTTGCTAACACCTTCCACTAGCAGCTTTCACAAATCTCCCCTGAGCAAACAAACGTCAGAACATCCGAACAGAACTGGCCGATGTGACTCCTTAGTTTAAGTATACGGCCTTGTGCCGTCGTCTCTCTCGGTCCTGTTTTGTTTTTTTCTTGTTTTTTGCGGCCTTTCGCTCTTCTGACGTTGGCATGGAACCTCCACTTGGTCATCTCTTAGTGATATTCTGTGTTCCTAAACGGCAAAGATTTTTTTTGTTTTTACTGTGTTAATTCATAAATATCTTGCTTTTCTTCGTGTACTTCACCACGTACAAAATTAGACCTAATTTTCAAGTGCTGCTGTCGGTATCGTTTCCCCCGCTGCGAACTATTACACGGGGAAGCTTCGTATGCAACTTTTTTGACCTGCACTCAAATGGCAGGGGATATTAGGAGTACACGTTGCAATCGCAAGCGTTTGTGTGAAGGTACTTCCTGTAATCCGCCTGTTGCGTCGATCTTTTGCTTAATCTCTTTTCAGTCTGAACGCGACAGTGGTAATGGTAATGATAGTGGTATGATAATAAAATACATTAGAAAGATGAAACTATAGCTGCTAAATGAATTCTTCCATTAACTTTGCAGCTTCGCGCGCAGTAAAGCTTTTCTATGTGTTCTATGCTAGTGGGGTAGCAGTTTTCAAATGTTCTTAGGAAAGAATTGTTCTTTCGAAACTTTTAGACAACTTAAGCTATACGTGCTGGTGTGCAGGCGGTTTATCATGAAATTATCCACCCTGAAAAAATTATTTCTTCCAGACTCACCTCTTCGGTTACGACTTGAACAAGCTACGCAACCTGGTGCCTGATGACGTCATTCCGCAAGAATTCGGAGGCTCGCTCGAAAGTTACGACTACGATGCGATGGAGGAAGACTTAAAGAGTCATGCGAAATACTTCCGCGAGATTAGCATGCGAGGTTACCAAGACGAGCCAAGAAGTTCTGCATAAGTGTAATGGCATACCTTATTCTTGCCCTGAACATACCTTAGTAAACAATGGCTGGCCACTGTTCGTTCACTCGATAAACAAAACTGAAAACTATGCTGGCCAGTCAAACAGTTCGCGTGTGTACATATGACGGTTTGCTGATCAAGCTAAGATTAACGGTCAAAAGTTCAGCACAGTGATACAACGACTGAGGATTTTGTTTTTGTTTTTTTGTTTTTTTCAAACGGAAAGCGTGCAATAAAAAAGAGAAAATTTCGCTGAAGTCCCGCCAGTCTTTTATAAAACAGTATACGCAATACCCCAGCAGGTTTATTTCTAAGTCGATGTTTTTTGAGCTAATTGAGAGTCTTGTGAATCGCAAATGCGACCGACAAGTGGCATTCACGACAGCTAGCTGTCACTCGCGCCTATAGCTTACTGAAGACATAAACTACTGACGAAAAACCGGATGCTTAATGACAGAATTCACATATAAGCCACAACACACTCGGAAAGGACTTTATTGTAAGTAAACTGGGATTGGCTAGGACAGCAGCCCTTTAGGACAAAACTACATATAGTCTGTATTTCGACCATACGTGCAGTGATTACGCAATTTACGCAGAAACGTTGGCGCTATGACCGCAGGAAAGTTACTTTTTAATTTATTGTGTTTTTGAAGAATACCACAATAAAAATTGGTTGCATGTTTCGGCTTCACCCACAAGGACTTGTCGTATACTGTGCCAGAATTTAAAACCGAGCGAATTTCGCGTAATGATTTTATACGCAGTGCACGATTATGGAGCCCGAAATGTTACAGAGAATTCGAAGTGTCCATATGTGCAAGCACTACAGGACAGCACATAGGATTGATGCAGAATTACGTGCCCCTTTTTAATTTACCAGGCAATTATTCCACTTGTTACTGGAGGCAATTGGGTCACTTTTTGTAACGGCTACATAGCAGCGACGGAAGAAAGGAAAGAAAGAGCATATCTTCTTGTTTTTTTTCTTGTCTCCAAACTCTTCGACATGGACGCGAACGAAATACTTCTGTAGAAAAGTAACGTTATCGCGTAGATCACGAGTAGAGCATGAGGAGGTGTATCCGCGATAAGAAAAGCAAAGATAAATTGTTAAATTCTTCACTAATTCCGATTTCAGGGCGGACGGATGTAACCTCCTGTAGCTGTGGGTCGGCAAGTTGAACAGTAATGAACTGGAGCTAAAGCTACGTTTGCTGAACCACACCTATAAAACAGTCATAACAAATCCTCCGAGAAAGATTGCAGTAGCGCGGCTAGTTTCGTTACAGGGACAGAACACTGGCGTAAATATGTCGGGAGGTTATGGGGATGAAAAACCTTGCCTCATTTAGTGCAGATCGAGCACTACAATATCAAAGAAAAGAGACCTTACAATTATAATTTGTCATCGCATGAAAATAACCGAGCGGAGAAATCTTATTACTTCCCCCGTAGTGCTCCACGCGACTACATGTAAGCAAAATATCGCTGATTTTCGTAACTGCACACTGGTCTTTTTATTTCTAGGAGTGCTTCTCGTAATTTATTATATTTTGCGCCATCTCCACTGCGTCCTTAAATAAAAACCACCCCTCCTTTCGCATCTCGGGAGGCATTCTTTCAGGTTTTGCCACTAGATGGCGCCATAGTATTTGGAATTTCGTGAATGACGCGATGATAGTGCCCACTAAAACCTTCGTCGACGATGCGTGCTTTATTGTGCCGCAGCAGCCTTGAGTGCGAAACTAAAAAGGACGTTACTCCAAGCAAAAAATGTATAATTACTGTCTGGCGAGTGAAATTTATATTTGTTTTTGGTACGTCTTTTTTTGTCGACCACCAGTCGTCATTGCGGCCGCTGCTCATGGTTTCCAGC
Source organism: Amblyomma maculatum (assembly GCF_055883805.1). NCBI lineage: Eukaryota > Metazoa > Arthropoda > Arachnida > Ixodida > Ixodidae > Amblyomma > Amblyomma maculatum. The sequence continues at coordinate 32,315,469 of NC_139347.1, read as the reverse complement.
ATCGGACTACATAAAAATGGGCTCATGACTGATCGAAAATTTCTCGGTAAAAGTTTTCTACAGCGCTTCTACCGAAACCGCTTTGGAATCGAACAGTTTAGACATCGACATTTCCATTGGATCGAAAACCATTTGATACCTAAATTCCAGGGTTCTGTCCCTTTAACAGAAAATCTCTGCCATTGCCGTCATACTCTATTATCGCATTCTTTTTTCTATTATATATTTAAAACCCAAGCACTAAACCTTATTTCTGCCTAAAACATGCGGTGGTGCAGAAGTATTTCCTGAGAGTGCGAAATGGTTGTAGGACGAAAAATTTAGTTTTATGAGTTCGGATTTACGAAAAACAGGAGTACCGAATCTACTCTGTGACATCGCTAGTGTAGCACGCTTATATATACCTATATATATACCTTGTCTGCTCTCAAAGGAACAGCGTATTTGCTTTCCTACAGTCCAATTCCCCTTGCCCACCCGCCTCCTCGAGTGTTAAAAATAAACACGAAAACAAAAAGCGTGCACTATTGTGTCCGGCTGTGAAACGAGCAAAAAAAAAAAAAAAAAAGAAACTTCAAATAAACTTTTATATAAACGTCGCTTTTTCGTGGACATTCATGTATGCGATGCTTTGCATTCCAGTAACAATTCTCGTTGGTAGCCTCGATAATAATGAGAAAATATTAATATAGCTGAATAGGACTTTTTAAGAATGCAGTTAAGTGTTCAAAGATTGTTTGAAAAAAGTATCAGAAGGAAAATGATATCCAACAAGGACTGGTACCGTGCCCAGACGAAGACAAGTCCACTTGTCGAAACGCTGGCTCGGCTTGTGAAATGAGGCTCTCCTTTAACTTTTATTAAGTGCTCTTTCATACCGTGCAGCATTTTATCTCTTTTGTTCTACCCCGGTGCCTTTCCAGCGAGTTAATTTTGCTGGTCGCAGAACTGACGATTTCGGTGCCGCAGCGAGCAGAGCGGCTGTCCAGTTTTATACTGTCTTCTTGAATAGGACAAAAATGTAAGTTTTAGCCATGTAACGAACGGTTGCCACTAGAACCAGTTGCGAGAGAAATAAATATAGGTGCCCGGAGTTTTTCAGCAACACTGTATTGCACTTAGTCTTACTCTTAAAATGTAGTATGCCCGCCCTAGGTAAATAGCTGCTAGCAGTAGAAAGACGAAGTTTGAACACACTTTGGTTTAAGCCTCGCTTATTTTTCATTTGAAAATGTAAATCCTTAGCAACGCGGAGACGAGTTCTGCAAAAGGGTCATACTATAATGTGTAGTTGAAAGCATGGATTGAAAAACACGAGCGGTCGTACTTGTAGCGAAAACGTATTTATTGCGCTAATATACGGGCTAATATAATCGTAGTTCCTACTCTGTCCTCTCTCTAGACGCGCCTTCCAGCCCACCGAGTGAGTGCGCAGTCACTGCGCCGCATTTTCCTATAGGCTCTTGACAGCCCTACACTGAGAATACGCAAAAGCAATTACAATAAAAATGCGTATTTGCACAGACACACCCACGTGTAGAGGCACACTTTCTCAAGAAATGCCGATGGCTTCCTGCTAGCTCTGCGCTTTCGCTCTCCGTTGATTTCGGGTCGAACGTAGGATCGACCCCACTAACAATATACAGTCTTGACGCCCGCCAATTGAGCACCAACTTTACCAGACCTCTCCCACATTTTTTTTAATCGTCCACGAAGGTAAGAGGTAACCAAGACTACACTTCACCGCAATGAATGGAAAGCTTAGAACAGAGAGAGGATGGTGGACAAGAACGCAAAACATTGATTTTCCGACCTCCAAAGCCGGCCGCTAGGAGCTTGAATGCTTGGCTGGTCGACGCTCGAGTGACAACGATAACCTTGATATCGTGCTAGACGGTACCCTTCCGACGTCAACCGCAGCTTGCCGAAAAGTGGAGAAATTTCGGTTATAAACGCGCCTAAAATACGCGAACAAAATGATGCTCTGCGTTTCAAAGAATTTTGTAATGTGGTGGCAAGCAAAAGGACAGGACGGCATGTTGCCTGATCAAGATAAGGTTAATGGCCCGCTGGCCCTGTTCGAGCGCCCCGCCGCGCTCCACTGGACACTTCGTCGTTTTCTGATTCATAGAAATACTGTTCTTTATAAATACAATAAACCGAAGTTGCGATAAACAAGAAATTTTAAATATGTTGCAGAATGCAGTGAAAACACTCTTGACTGAAAAGATTATTCATGCTTTCCCCTCCAGCACAATTCAGAACTTCATGAATGTGCGCCTGTAACATATTTCTTTATACTTTCCAAAAAGTAAGAAGTAGAACCGCTTACTCGCAACCACCTCCTGGAGGGCGATCATGCCAACGGTTTGTATCAAATTTCGATGTCATGGTTATAGCTTTATCTGAAATGCAATATTATTTATGCCTTATGTCTGATAAGAATTTGACTGATGGATTCAACAAATTACAGCCATTATTTTAGTTTATCGAAGCTACATGGAAATTTTCATGCATGTTTGACCACTTCAATTATCTATGTTAAATAGAGCAATTCATCATCTCTATAAAGTTTTCTGCTTGCCGATTCACCCTCACTGAGATCCCTCACCTGCCTGCCCCCATAACAGCTTCGTGCTCCATTGAGGCAGTAATAATAAAGTGTTTTTATCTTTATCTCAAGAAATGTGGATACGTAGCCACATCTCGCCTACGGAATCACTGTAAGCCCACCTACTGAATCACCAGAACACTAACTATCGGGAGAAAACTCGATAGACTAGAGTCACAATGAAGGGAGCAAGTTAGAACCACCGGTGGGGAGGGCCTTGGCGATGTTGCACATGTGCTACCGTGTTTCTTCTAAGCCCCCCCCCCCCCCCCAATTTCACTTCTTATAATAATTAAAACGAACCTTAAATCCATTTTTGAGTGCATGTCACATGAAAATAATATTAACAGAAGCTATACATGTTAATATTATATGTAGAGCCCGAAGTATATATTCAAAGCGAACCAGGCACCACCACGGCTATAGCGTTCTGCCTGTTGTGTTTCCCCTTCAGCTCGTCATGGAACGCTGCCAGCGGCACCAGCTGGGCGCAACGCTAAAAGTATTTATAGACCAGAAATTACCCCTATAACCAAAGGAAGGATGAAGAAAGAAAGATCACGTGAACAAAAGTGGAAGAGTGAAAAAGAAAAAAAAAACAACGTGATCAACAGCGAAGACCGGACTGTTACGCAATCCCAAGGGAAACGAAATAAGAACATAAAAAAGAAAAACGATGTGACGCTAGCCGCACACAAGAGCTACTTCCTTTCAACATTAGGAGAGAGCGAGGCGGAAAACGAAGGCCACCGTCGTTTCACGCGTGCTGTTCCTGGAAGGTAGGTGGTTGCCTGATGCGCGTTGATGCATTTCTGGTGCCGGAAGATGGAAGCCGGGCTTGCTCACGCACAGGTGTGACGAATTCAAGCAACGGCGCCCCAAGCAGTGAAGTGGACCCACTCGTTTCTGGGCGTACAGGAGTATCTTCGTTTCCGCAGGAACGGAAAGGCAAGCAGAGAAACGCTTTTCAGTAGTTTCAAGGCCACCTTGTGTGCTGTAGCAGTCAGAGCAGGAAGCCAGCCGATGTTTGAAATGAAATGTGGGCTCAAGCACCCTAATCATCGCCGCACTACCAAGTTTAAAATGAGTTTTCCCAGAAGGTCAAAATATCATTCCAGTTACGCTGGCGAACTATTGTATACTGCACCTAACCAAAGCTCCTGAAACTTGTTCAGCCAAGAGCGTTTTTATTTTTTCGCATCGGAATGGCTGGTATTTCTTATTGGGCTTTATGGGCAGCAATTGTTTTTGGCAAGAAAAAAATTACTGGTAAACGAGGAAGGCTTAGCGACGTTGCCAGCAAAATCAGTGCCAGCCCTCTCCCAAATGGGGCCTTGCACGTGTACCATAGGCTGGCGCTTACACTGCTACTAGTTCCTGCATAAGCGAAGTCCACCCGCACTTCACAAAGTGCACGAGCGTCCGCTGATATCAGTGGACGGAATACCAGTCTATCTACGGCTTTTCTTAACCAAACACTGCACGAGAATTTTAGTAAAAGCAGAAAAAAGTGCTAACAAACATGTCAGCGCCAATGTGAGTTTCGCTATATTTTCTCGCCTTTGTACGAACAATCACAGCATTTGAGAGAGAACGTTTTATATTAAGTGGCGCCATAAGATGTGTCATATGTGTTAACTTAGGAAGGTGAAGCATATAATAAAACTGAAACGGCAAAATTTAGAAATTTGCTGCAAAGGTCGGATGAAATGAGGGCTGAGCTATACATAGCACGTGCTCCTAGTTGTTTCGCTTCATTTTGTTTCCTTACGGGAACGACAACATTATATGTAAATCGCGATGACCTCTGATATATCGGCAGCATTGAACTCTGCCGATATTTCTTCAAATAAATTTTCTCGTGCTTGCATCCGCGCGCATGTGTGTGTGTGTGAGTGCGTATGTGTGCGTGTGCGTGTGCGTGTGCGTGCGTGCGTGCGTGTGCGTGTGCGTGTGTGTGTGTGTGTGTGTGTGTGTGTGTGTGTGTGTGTGTGTGTGTGTGTGTGTGTGTGTGTGTGTGTGTGTGTGTGTGTGTGTGTGTGTGCGTGTGCGTGCGTGCGTGCGTGTGTGTGTGTGGCACAGGCGCTTCGTCTGGTTTGTCTCTGTTAGCGAGGGATCATTTTATGGGTCCGCTGATGCATTGTTCAATGTTTGTATGGTTAAACCTCCTTAAATCGATAGCGCTTGTGATGGTGCTCTACCGCTACAATGTGACACAATTGAAAGAGATTGCGAAGACCTTTACAATTTCGGAGTAGTTATCATTTCAAATTTCTTACACCGTGAAAGCTATAGGGCATTTAACAAAACTGTGAAAAGTGTCTGTCATTTAGTTTGCCTCAAAAACTAGATATCACTAAATTTTAAAGAAGTTCCACGAAGAGACCCGGGGCTTCGTAGTCCAATCATTCAGCCTTATGGCAATTCGAGCCTTTTATCCGCTCCATCGAAATGCACATTTGTAATGTTTACTTGTTATATGCAGAACTATTTTGGCCGAAGTGGCAGTCTAGTAGACTGTGAGAATGAACCTGGAAGACGGACAACTTGGTTCGCCTGAGGACGACTCTTCACTGAGAGATGACTCTCTGGCGCTATTGAAAAAGCTGCTTCGAGGTATGTATCACCGTAACTATTTCCTGTGAGATGCATATTTTATCGTCGTTTCTGCACCATTAAGAAGCTTTTCTTTTTTCTTAAGGTATGCATGTCATGTGAGCAGGCTATTTAAGTTTGTTTTAAATATTTTACTATGTATTTTAAATTTACGACCGACAATATTTAGCACAACCATTGTATAAACAGTACAGTCATCATATAACCTAAGGCCGTTGTTTTCTGCTTTCTATACCACGCTTCAAGACACCGAAGCATAAAAATAATTGCCCCTAATCAGAACCCAGAAAGTAAACAAAGATTAACAATTTTTGTTCTGTCACATGGGCATAAATAACTGCTTCAAGTCTATAAAAAGGTTTAAAAATCTTAAATATTAGCCCGTGTTGAACTTTTTTTTTGTTGTCCTATAGTACCAGAACTTCACAGAAAGTAATGCGCTCGCAACGATCATAGAACACGTCAGATGTGAACTTACCTGGTAACTTCACAGTACACTTGCCCTACTTAAGCAAAAACAGGGAAGTATTTCAAATTGAATGAGATACCATTCAAATATTCTAGCGTCTCGAAATATTCTTTAAAGAATTGTTTATGCCAGGCATTCTTTCAGACTTTCTTATTCTAATATTTACATGGGGGAAAAAACCTCCAGATACTCACATTTTCTCTTAAAATTTATTAAACATTTACACTGCTTCAACCGTCATTCGTGATGTTGCAGTAGTTAAGGCGCACGACGGCTGTGCCCAAGGATGTGGGATCGAATTCCAACGTGCCGGCCACTTTTCTACGGAGGCGGAACGAAAGGCGCCCGTGTGCTGTGCTATTTTAGTGCATGTTGAAAAACTCCAGGAAGTCGAAATTTCTGGAGCCCTCCTCTAGGGCGTCTCTCATAGCCTGACTTGCTTTGGGACGTAAAATGACATAAGCCAAGTCACTGTTTCAACCACCGACAGGACGGCCGCAAGCGAAATTTAATACCACGAAGCGTGGATTGGTTAAATGTTAAATCGATCCCTTAGGCGAAACGTGCTTGACTACTCTATCAACATTGTTTTGCACTAGCGTGACGCTGTTATAAACATAGAGCCGAAGCAGACTATTTCTGACCGTATGACCAAAATTATCATTATGAACTAATGTTGGTAGCTTCTGCCCTGCTCCTTGTTTCTTGAACTAACCATGATTGGTTTCCTTTCAGCTGCGAGCGAGTTGAACGCTCTTGCTATAGTTTGCCCTGCGTATGGTAGGCCCAGAATGCGTTTCAATCTCGAATAGAGCCATGCTCTGT